>NW_018020645.1:502080-551408 GCF_002006095.1 Pseudomyrmex gracilis
TTTACATAGAATTTTATAGCATTGTAAATCATGAATTATATTATTGACACAGGGTACAGTCAAGTTTACGTTCTCTCCTTGGGACTATATTCATCCAGAATGATCTTTCAGATCAAAATCTCACGAAAATTTTTTATATCAATTTTTACGTTACGTTACAACGTCATCATATGCAGGCGTTATGACGTCATCATACGCAGAACAAATCATTTCGACAGCAGCGTTTTTCTTGAAGTAAAATGGAGTATCGAACATGTTTGGTTATGGGCATCTCGTAAATAATAATAATGCCATGTCGCAGATTGGCAGATGAGCGGATTGGGACCTGCGAGCCGAAAAAAAAGTCAAGTCTATGTTACATGACGTTTTGTAATTATTAATGTTTGTAATGTTAACATTTCAAAATCGTAAAACAGCAGAAAAATATTTTGATTTGAAGTGTTGCTCCGGTCAATGTAAAAGCCTTAAAGCTAAGAACATTTTTTTTTTACTAATACTTTGTCAGAATATAGTAAAGCGTGTGAACATTTATGGAATCGCATGTTTCGAGAAGTACTTATAAATTACAATAAATGTTTTTGAAGTATATAAAATGTTTATATATTTATTTCATTTACTCCCTGCCACTTTTCCCTATAATAAATCTTAGATATAAGGGACACGTTATTTCAGTTATTCTGATATATGACGTACGTATATCGTATGATTTGCATATCGCTAGTACGCGGTCAAATCTGTATTCTTGTCGGGTCAGAACTGAGTTTTCGATTCTCATTCTCTATCTTTCATATACGTACGTATACGTAGGTAGTGAAATACGCACGCACGACTGCATTTCGTGACTTTATCATCTAGAACAAATTATATATTTAAAAATATGCTTCTAATATACTAGTTTCCGAATTTATGATATTCTTATAACTAGTTTACCTTAAAATGAAGGACACATCGAACTGACGCAATCTTCTGAAAGTAGATTTATACTTTCGAATACTTTGTTTGAAATAAAAGACTTATTTTTCGAAAAACGTATAATTGATGAATGTGATATAAAAGATTTTAAAGCAAAATTAATATTTGTCGGTTTTTATATTTTAAAATTATTTTTTTTAATAGAAAATTACAAATTTACAAAATAGATTTATAAGTGAGATGAAATTTCTACGTGTGTCATTTTTGTAGAAGGTAAAAGTAAATGTTATAAATTCTTTGTAAAACTTCTTTTTTTCAAAAATAAAAGACTGAAATAAACGATATTTACTTTGTGACACTGAACTTCTAATGATTAAAATCAGAGAATGCATTTCACATTTTCAACTTCCTTTCTATGGCTTTCTATTTCCAATATGTGAGCGATGCTATGTATTCATATAGATTTCAATAAATCTCTCATTAATGCTAATCTTATCTCTATACTATGATAATATAAAAATAAAAAAATTATATATTTTAATATATCTGATATAGGAGAAGAGGGAATTCTCGCATCGCTACGTACATCAGTTGTTCGAGTATGCCATTTAATATTTTCACAATTTTGATCAAACTACATTAAGAACGGTTGTCACGTCGACGTTGAAATAAAATCTTGTGCTGGTCATGAAAGTAGGTTTTGAAAGTATAACCGTCAATATTTCTGATCGGCAGATTGTATTGTTTATTAATGAAGCAGATAGAATGATTTAACTTCTTTTAATTAGAACTATTCTGAATGTTGCAAGTCATTTCTCTTTCTATAAAATTAGTATTTAGTTTTAATAAATAAATTAAATAATTATTACAAATTACAAATTTATTAATAAATTTATATACGTGATAAAAAGTAAAAATATCACAAAAAACAAAAGAATGAAAAATATTAGATGTTAATTTATATTACGAATTTTCAGATTACACTATGTTGACATCTTGTTATTTTACGCATGTAAATTTTTTATTTTGCAAATGAGTGCTATATGTCACATGTAATACAAAAGCGTGAAAATAATCAGATATACATGATTTAAATTATAAACTGTTTGTCTTTTTATATAGACATAGAAACAATAATAAAGATAATAAAGTGCTTATTATGCCACTTAGGTGATAAAATTATATAGGTATACAATTGCAATTTTTATGAAACGTAATATAATTTTTTACGCATGATGTCAACAAGAGTTTTCAACAAAAATTTATTAGAATCTTTCATACTATACACAAGTGCACACACACACTCAAATCGGTATATTATTTTAGTTTTTTAATACCAAAACTTTGATTTTTCAAGATTCTAACTTATGATATTATCAGATCAGAAATATATTATAAATACTTTTTACAGCATTATAACTATGAAGTTAAGTAAGTATAATTAAGAATAATGTATGTGATTCTGATTCGTATACTCTAAAAAGTATCCTTGATCTTTTGTGACAGACATTTTTCAATCCTTTCTAGACTGAACAGGTTTCTAAACTAATTGCTATATTATACATTCTTATTCGTGACTGATTTATAATTAAATTAGCATCTTAATTATATATTCAACCATTTTTATTGTTTTTTATTATAAAAAACAAACAATCCTCGTTGAAAGCTATATAAATTTATATTTAAATAAAAACAAACTATTTATGTAAATATGTGTAAAGAATATTAACTAATTCTTGTGTGTGAGTGTGTGGTTTTAGTATATTTTATGAAGTAATATATATTCTTTGCTATTCAACAATTTATATTGTCAGTTAAACATGCTATAAATACTAAACGTGAATATTTGCGACATCAAAATCGCACTGCGATATTTATCGATATATTGGAACAAATATGTATACGCGTAATGTGATTAATTACAATTGTTCATAGTTATCTGCTTAGCGTTACAAGATGTACGTGCGAGCAACGGTAAACGGAACATGATTTATAAGATCGAACGTGCTAGAGTAATAATAAACAGAACGTGATTACACATTAATCAAAGATTTATACATTGATTAAGAAACATTAATAATCAGTTTTAAACAGTAACACATTCCTTACACATTCCTTACATTGTTCAAACAATTTCTTGTGCAAAACAAATTAATGATAGATATAGATACATACGAATACAAGTAGAAATTAAAAAACATAACTTTACACTTTTTATATCAAATAAATTCTTTACAAAACTTACAGTGATGGGTAATATATACTGACATAATTATTACTTCACATTCGCGATTTAATTAAGTCATCGTTATAAAACACTTTCCTCTGTAGTTGGCTGATCGCCAAGGTCTCTTGCCTCACCCGAGTTCCATCAATTCAAGTTACATGGGCACATCTCCGAACACGCGAACGTGATTGGCGGACTGGGGTTTACGACGACGAAGATGACCGAACACGCCCGCGAATTATGTATGAGAATGCGTAAACAATATATCGCTTTGTAGAACCACCCCGTTTTGAACATTCGCAGAACACGCATACACACAAACTGCGTGTGCTTATACATTGGTCGCTCGATTACTGACACGTACAAAACGATCGGATCTTCGGGTATATAAACCAATCCGCCGAAAAGCAGAACCATCATTCAGTTACTGTTCATCAGAAGCTGATCTACTCATCAAGCAATCATGAAGTGCTTTACCGTAAGTACCGACTAGATTTTAATAATATCTTCTTCAGTATCTTCCGCCTTTTTGCTGTTAAGGTATCAGTGAATTGGCAAATTGTGATTGTGTTGATAATCTACCGAATATGCGCACTCGCGCATCGCATGTAAAATTCTGATAAATTTTTACTGAAAACTCTCTCACTGATATCATGTTTCGCCGAGTAGGCTAATTACTATATTACCATTATTATCTGTAAATCGACCGGCTTGATCAGCTGCGCGTTCCTGCTTCGATCAAGTTGTGGTACTCATGATTGCACTGTGTAATATATTCCTGCTCTCACAGGTTACTGATAATAGCTAATTAACGCAGGTTGTGATTTTACCTCGCCATCTCGCATTTCCGTGAAATCTTATTTCGATATTTGCTGTTCATCCAATGAATGTGAAACACTGAATTGTCCATATTAAAGGAAATTTGCTACGTATCTTTTTTTATTAGCATTGCTTCTGGTAATTTCTCATATAGTTAGAGTTCTCATCGATTTTTAACCTAATTAAGCGCATTCGTCTTAATTTTTATCTGCATCACTTAGCAAATATATTATAAGTAATTATAAACATTTTGAATTTTTTATTTATTTTTCTCTCTTCCACACGTAATTCTGTATAAAATCGTTAACATCTTCAATATCACAAGTGTACTTCTCAGAAATCAAACGGAAACTTTATTTTCGATTTATGCGCGAAATTGAGAGAAACATTGATAGCAATTTAATTAATCAGTAAACTAATGTATCTTTCAGGCTGTTCTTCTTGTGGCCCTCTTCGCCGTTGCCATGGCGGCGGAAAAGGAATCCCCGAAGGAAGCTCAACCGACCGAAACTAAGGCCAAGAGGGGCCTCGATGCTTATGGTTACTCACCATACGCTTATAGTGGCTACTCGCCATATGCCTATGGTGCCTACTCGCCATATGCCTATAGTGCCTACTCGCCATACTCCGCTTACGGATACGGAGTGCCATACGGCTCGTACTCTCCCTATGCCTATTCTGCCTACCCTTATCAACGTTCTCCTTATCTCTATCATTAAGATACAAAATTGGATTCCACGACAAACTGCGATTAAGAAGAAAAATTTTATTTTTTTAGAGGATACATTTTGAAGACATGAAAAGAGGCATTTTGTTTAAATTGCGCTTTTACATAATGTAATTTCAAAACTTGATCTTACTTGGCTATAAATAGCTATATGTATTTTTTATAACAAATAAAATATTATAAATGTATATGAACAGAATGTGTGAATTTTTTGTGTGAATTTTATCTTTTCTGTCTCTAAATACAGTCTTTACACACCTTTAAAATTCTGAAATATTGGTCCGTCAAAATAATGAACATTTTTATTAAAAAAAATATATGTACGTATATACATACTATATAATTTACATGAACATGTACATTTACATTTACATGTACATGTGTGTGTGTGTGTGTAATATATAATACGTACATACGTGTATAAAATTTTATTATTAATAAATTGTTAATCTCTTCTTTATTTCTCTGGTAAGGTAATAACTAAATATCCAAAATATAATGCGTGTACTCCGAATATCTGCAAACTATTATGAGTGATTATGCTCCAATGTAGTGAATATATATATATATATATATTATATATATATATATTATATTTCAGTACGTTAATCCTGAAATATTACACATTTGTAAAACACATAGTGGTTTTACTCAACCGAAGGATTTATTACTGAGACTTTATTTGATTCATTTTACACAAGACATATATTTAGCCACGTAATTATTCTATGGCGATTGGAATAGATAATTAATAGAAAAGTATTGCAAATTTTAATGAGTGCATTAATTAGAATGTAATTTATATCGCAGCGGATAACATATGTACATACGTACATATATTCGATGCGCAAACATGATTTTCAAATCTGGTTAACAGCGAGTTTGTTGCATGCACTTGTGTTTTTCATGTTAAACTCTTTGAACCCAGAGGCTTAAAACTTTTTTGCTTTAGCAACTCAAAAAGAATTTAAAAGCATAACATGGATTGCACAGTGGATTTTCAAGCGTGATACAAAAAAGTCTAACGGAAGTGACTGATATCATTATAAAACGATATAAAACAAACTATACCATAAAATTATTATTACAAAAATATATATTATAGATGTATGTTTGTCATAAATTGAAACAAAAATAAAAATTTATCAATAACTGACAAACGTTGTCGTAAAAACGTAAGCACTGCGATTTATGTTCCACACGTATCTTGCGTTATTTACTGTATAATTAAAACCACATTTTGACTTTCAAATGTGACTATTTATAAGTTCTGACTGAAGAAGGACGTGTGGCCGTCTCTCGTCACCCAATTTGATTTCTGGTTTTACACATTTTTGCTGTTGTCAACCTTCAGAAATCACATCAAATGTGCTACAAAATCATCGCGCTTATAGCTAGGAGATAAATTATGTTTTGTAAAACGTTTTAAATTTTATGTGTGTACGTATATATCAACTATGTGTATAATTAATTTTGCGACCTAAAGCACAAAGTTAATATTATAAATTATAACTTTAAATATATTATTTATTTTATATTTTTATTTCTTCTTCTAGATTAGGTAATTTCACATTGATGCGATATATAGAACAAATACTGTGCAAGTTTTTAGGTTGGGTTAAGATTGCTTAAACAAAGTATGTAAATTTCAGTAGGTAAAATTTTTTATTCGCGATGCTACACTTGAATCCGCATAACACCGCAAGCGGTGTCCGGAATACTTCAAGAGGCGTCGGAATCAACACGTTGGGCGCGTTTTGCATGCGTTTGATTTGCGCGTAATCTTACATCACACAATACAAATATATTCCTACGAACGAACGCTTATTCCGTATTCTCTGTGATCCGAGAGATTTTACTCGCCGGAAACTTTCACTGGACACATGATGAGAAGACGGATGGTCGTGACGAGAATGCCATCACGAAGGAGTCCTTTGCGTTTCACGCAAAGATGTAACATCTTCGTCGGAAGTTCACGACAACACTTAGTTTCCTCTTGTCGTTTTACATTCTGTACTGAGAACGTAATTTACGAATGACAAAAGGTGACGGAATGATAAATCTAAGGTTTGATTATTTATATGTTCTTACACATGTATTTTTGCCGGTGACAGATTTATGAACTTTTCTTCGTCACAACAAAACGCGACTCATCTCGAAGAGTCGCACATTACACTAAGAGCAAACATTATAATTTTAAATATCTCTTTGCTTTTTATTGGCGACTAATGAAATTCGCGACTAATGAAATTCGCGACTAATGGAATTTGGTCTCCACGAATTTATTTCGAGATACTCTTCAATATAATTTTTTCTTCGGTCAGAATATTGCGTTGTAGAGATTTGTTATTGGAATGCTTTTATTTTTGAGTGCTGTAAACAGTATAAATTATACTCGATGTTATCGATTTATTCGAAGAGCGTGTTTTCTTATAAGATTTAAACATCTTTCTTAAAGAATACACGATTGTGCACGATTGTTATTTAAAAAAAAATATATAGCATATGATATTTATATAAAATACTATATGTAAGATCAAGTTTCTTTATATGAGATTTCAAAGTAATTCTGTGCTTGAGAAAAATTTATTCGCATTTTGTTGACCCGTTGTTGCTTCACAGTAAGTAATCGAGAATAACAAATTTTCGGGAAGTATAGCCGCGAAATTTCAAGTGGCAAGACCGCTCCGAATATACGATGTACTTTGCATCGATATGTATAACATCACGAATCCGTAACAGTATTGCTTAAGTTTGATCGATGAAAGCCGGTAAGAAAGTCTATTGTAATTCGTGGATGGTCGCGACCCGATTGTATTTATACATGTGCAAGTATAGCTGTGGTCTTAGTCGTTGAGGATTGTCCATCCTCGAACAAATTAGCTTCTTGGTTCGCGTCTAATTCAATGTCGAGACCTCGTGGGAAATAGCGCAGTTTCCTGTTGAGCTAAATCGATTATATTCTTTTAGTGCAGTGTTATAAGTGAAATAAGGATTACAAAAATGCAACGCGTTCTGGTGAGTGCCCAGTCATAAAAATTTAATATTGTATTTGATATTATAGTATTTGAAACATTTTATTGCTATAATAACGGTATTTATAAACGCTATAAAAGAATACAAGATTCAAAAAATAATAGAAAGATATTTAAGAGATCATTAATTTTTACGTTCTTAATTAATTTACTATATATATATAAACATTAAATAATATACTTATTTTATTTTTATAATTTTAAAAGTAACATATGTTTTATTATGTTAGTTATTTTAAATATTTTTAAAATTTTTTTAGAGTATTGGTGTATAAAGAAATTTATTTGACTTTTAGATTGTTTGTATTGTCACATTGGGGCTTTCGCTGACTCGAGCCGAGCAGAAAACCGCAATTGAAAAGCCAGAAGTCACAAAACTGGAAGTTGTAAATCTCGGTGAAGCTGATGTCGACTCCGATTCTGAGTTACCCGATGTTCAACGGAAACGAGATTCCGGATATGCCTACAACAGACCAAACCGTGTCACTTCTCGGATTCGCATACAAGCGCATCAATCTAGAGGTCAAGTCACATCTAAACTTTCTGGTCAATTAGGCAAACCGTTTACAAAATACGGACTCCCGAGTCACTCAACTTCCGGTCCGACTGCACATAGATATCATGCTCAACAACACCGAAACAAATTGCAACATCACGTGCATCAACAACAACCGATCGGTTACAATGACGAGTTGGGGGAGCAGGAAGTTCCGAGTCCGATTAGAAACGTCGATTTCGCGGAAGCGAATCCGATCGCCAGTCAGAATAACGAGCCGTTCGGCATGCATACAGCCAATTACTTACCGCCGCAAAATCAGAAACTACCAGCTTACTCCTCGACGGACAATTTTACACCGCAATCGCACTCACCGCAGAATTCCCTAGGTCACGGACAATTCGAAGATACGAGCTTGCAGAACCAGAATTTCGTCCAGCCCCAGAATCAACATATTTCCGACGCCGCACTTTTTCTGTCCGAAAATGCACACGCGATTCAGCAACTTTATGGCGCACCTGCGAGCAATCAAGATTTTGCACCCGGCAACGATCAATTTTCGGGTATCGATAATCAGAACTCAAATAGTCAATTTGGAAAATTCGAGAGCGCCTCTCAGAGTCCTCAAGGATTCCGAAGTGCGTTGCCCTCGTACGCATCGGGAACTATCAATTCTCAAGAAACTCTGGAGCAAGTTCAATCTCTGGAAAAGGATCGATTAATTGTGCAGCTGCAGCAGGCCTTGGCTGAAGCTCAGACTACCCCGAGCACGGATGCGGCAGGAAGGTACGCTCACAACGAAGCAGGTTTTATTCAAAATCAAGATCTTTTGGCTTCCATAAATCAGCAAATAAAAACGAACGTTCCTACAACTCCGCAAACTTTTGGATCCGGAAGTACTGTTTTCACTCAGTCTCCTTTTCTGCCAGGAACCACAGTCAATCCGTTGGGATTTCCTCTTAGTTACGGGATTCCGACTACCGCGCAAACACCAATTACGACAACGACAACAGCAGCTGAAGTGCCGACTACTCACCCATCACAATCATCCAAAGGCGACGGTACCACTCAAGTAACATCATCGCAACCCGCTCCTAATCAACCCGCATCGCCTACGGCTGTATCACCCGTGGGAATTCCTGTTTATGGTGGATTTGTGCCAAGCTTCATCACGGGTACCAACTTAGTTCCTAGTTACAGCACCAGTTTTTTCGCGTCTGGACCTATAAAACCCGTGCAATCTTCTGGCTCGTCGCCTACTCATTTTGGTATACCAATTCCCACGAAACCACCTCAGAAACCAGTATACGGATCAATACCGTCAACCCCCGCGGCAACAACACCGTCGCCTACTTCATCAAATCAACCCCAATTACCCGGAGTCGCTTTGACGCCGGCGATTACACCGATAGCTCTGCCAGTACGACCTGTTGCTGCCCCTCTGCATCCTCTCGCGACACCAGTGCACCCGATTGCTTTGCATCCCGTGCTACCGGCGAATCCCGCTCAGGTATATCCGGTGCAAGCTGCCCCAGCAGTATCGTCCAGCGTGCAACACACATACGGCGTGCAGACCCCGCTGATCAATCCCGTTCTCTACAAACCGGTAAAAGCGGTCTATCCAGTGTACTACTATACCGACATCGCGCATCAACTGCAAAAGCCCGCCTTGTCGAGTAACCCGTGGAGTTACGCGCCTTCTTATGCGCAAACGAAACCAGCGCAAATATGGAAATGAAGTGTCCTCATTCTTTTTCTTTTTTCGCAAATAGATCGCAAGTCGCATTGCGACTATCGAGACTGCCTGTTTACCCGCGCGGAAAAGAGAGAGGGAAAGATTGAAGAAGAAAGTATAGTAAGAGGAAAGTAACTATTGCAGTCGCGTGATTTTTGATGCGCTAACGATGCTGTGCCACATTGCTTATTTACTTTTTTCACGTAAACAATTTCATTTTCTTTTTTCGGTACAAGAGAATTTTAAGAGCCGAGATAAAAAGAGCTGCGCTCCGCAATTCTATCGTTTCAGTGTCAAGTTTTATTTGTTTCTAATGGGGTGAAAAACTTTCGCTGTCGTCGTAACAAAAATCGTTCTTTTTACACATATTTCTTATAAATACATATAAAAGATTTGGATAGTTTTATACGTAACATTAATTAAGTAAACAACAGATAGGCAACTTTTTTATTAAAGAGTTTTAAAAATTTTGATTTTATGTGAATAAGATTGTTGTATATAGTTAATTATTTAATTAAACAATAATTACATAATTAAAATATTTTCATATTTTTGAATTTATATTATATAGGTCGTGTATGAGCATTTAGAATCTAACTCCACTTTCTCGTACATCATATATATGTATATATATCATAGAAAAATTAAATACAATTAACTTGTGAAAAACACCATGCAAAATCAGTTTTCTAAGTTATGGTTTTTTTATTGCAGCTAATATCATGAATAATAAGTTTATTTTGCGGCATTTATACTACTAATATTTGTCTGATGCAATTAAAAAAATTACACCAATTATTTAATTGTGTCAAGCATTTGTTGCATTTTCTGTCTGTTATTGCATATTATTTGTTATTGCAATTTGACAAGATAACAACAAGCATATTATAATAAGCGCAGTTGTTTTGTTAAATTTGTTGTATTTTTAAAATTAATTGTCGGTCATGTGTGACACAAACATTTTGCATGTTTGAAAACATTATTCTTAAAATTCTTGTTTTTCCAGACACAGTTTTTTATTTTTTATTCCTATCAAGATATACATTCGTGTATTTCGCGCAAAATTTGCGCAGAAGGGTGTAAAGCAAAGCTAGCGGATCGTGTTATGGAATTTGTTCTTTAATGTAAATAAAAAATATATTTTTGTATATTTATTTTAACAAATAAATATTTTTATACTATAAGAGACGATTTTTTTTTTTTACGTATCCTGATACTGAACTTGTAGTATTGAAAATACACATATAGTGTCGATCATATTCAAGCCGCGGTACGTATCCCATACGATCGCAATGGAAAGTTGAGTCCGAGAAAATAGATTATAGCTACTTCCGGCTCCAGATCTATACAAAGAGACTCTCACTCGTTGTCATGACCACTGTTCGTGACCGCATGATCCATTCGCTACGCCGCTCGATCCTGACCTCGAAAGTCGTTCGATAATTCTAACCACGGTCAACGCGGTCGGGTTATTCGAGCAATCCTAAGCATGCATAACATATCGCACCGTATGCAAGTGTACTATTCCTGGTCGATTTCGTAATCTTTCGTTTTGTTCTTACCAGGAAAGACACGTGCCGTATGTGTTAATCTGATTCACGAAGCGAGATTTATACAATTCGAAACGCTATCCGTAATCAAATAAGAACGCGTATTAATTCATATTAGTGAAATTTGCTCATTTATTCCTTAGTTTCTTCTCAACTTTATTTTCTGTTTTCTTTAATTACTTAAGTGTTAAAAAATAATGTATTTAAACAAAATAAAACGTAAAAGAATATAATACTTTTTATTATGAGTCTATTTATGTTACATATATAATAAGTAGAACACACATTTTTCGAAGAGATAATTAAATTTATAGACTTAGGAGAGAGAGAGAGAGTTACAAATATATACACGCGCGCGCGTGAAAATATATAATGTGATACTTTAAAATATGTAGTCGAGATAAAAAAAAGTATTTTTGTAAATTGTTTTTATTCCTAGAAAAAATTATACACACAATTGAAATTTGTTTCTTATTTATGCGTGTAAAAAGAGTTTTAATCAATAATTTCTTTAACATGTTTTTTAAGTGACAAAATCACACCGTTAAAAAATGCGATGTTTGCAGCTCTGGAAACGAAAGGTCACACTTGAAAGGTCAAAACATTGAGCGGAAAGTCACAAAACCTCAAAAACGAGGCTTGACCCGCGGTCGACCTGGCTCGAGTTGCATTAAACCTGTTGTCAACTCACTTTCCGCAAGTGACCTATATTCCACTCTGCTCGGTTTCTGTATTATTCCACTGCAGGCACTTTTACCGCTATAATACTCCAAACTTGTTCGGTCGGAATTTCTTTTTAGAAAACCCTTTATGAAAGAATTCTATTTGAGAAACTCGCGCGAATCCTACTTGTCATCCAATGAAGTTTTTCCTTATTCAAACACGACGTTGTGTTTCTCACATTTTCTCACCTATACGTGTCATTTAATATGGATTAAACGTCATAACGTGAAGTGTAAATAAAGAATCAATTTTCCGACACGTTCTGACAACTTAATAATTTATTGTACGTCACTTTGCTCACTTGTCACATTAGTACCTATAGCGTGTGTCTTCAAAACATTCTCACACATTCAGTAAGACGTAAAGAATATTTGCGGAATATCGTGCGTCTCGCTTTAGTGCGTGTTGTGTAATAAACATGCGCGTATACTTAACTCTTATCAAGATGTTAACGTATGACAGGTATATTATTCGCGTAGCACACACACACGAAAGCTGCGGTAATATCTTACATTCTGTGTTACACATAGATACGCAATGTGTAAAAACGTGTGTGTCGGTATGAATGAAACTATCGTTTTCATCGCGAATTGAGATAGACATAGCATGATATATTGCAATATTTCTAATTAATTATTGATAACGTAATAACATTTTAATAAAAAATATCACAGAAAACGTGTACGTACGTACACTTGTCGTATCTTTTTCTCTCGGCGAGCTTTCGGTTTCTCAAAAATAAACTACAGTCATCTCAAAAGTTTTCGGTTCAAGTTTCTTAAATCAAATGACAGCCACGGGGATCTCTTTCTTCGCGAGTGAAAGTAAAATAATGTCAATCGACTCGTGTTTTCAGCTGCTACAATTTAGCAAGTTGGAAGGAGTTAGATGAGAATCGCTATGAATCATTATATGAATCTCTCTGGAGAGAATAGCCATGTTTATCTTTTTACAGTCACATTTGTTTCTATGCGTACGGGTATAGAGAGATACGTTTGTCTATGCAAAAAAGCACAAAAACGAGAAACGACATGATGTTGCTTTTTCATTCATTCCTGAGCGCGCATTTCACTTTCAAACGTCATTTTCCTTGCGTGGCGGAATTTCATCTCTTTCTTTTCGCGCTCCGTCTGGGAACGTTTATTAGCGAGCATCATATCTTTCTCTTGCAGTACACGCCACAATTTATGTAAGAGTTTACGGCTTACAAACAAAGCTACAAATATAAACAGTTCAACATATAGTTCTATGAGAGATTTGCTTTACACTTTTTTAATACGTTTTTCACGCAAGAGTCGTTTGAATTTCCGACTACAAAAACATTCAGTTTCTTATTCATTACAAAAACGTTTATAAAAAGTGTAGAACACTTTTTATGTAAAATATTTTTTTTGTCTTATTCAAAAGGCACGCCCGTGATTTGTTAACTTTCTGCGATCGAAATGTTGTATAGTGAAATTAATAAATTCTCTTTTTTGCTTGGATTTGTCACTTAGATACGCCTGGTTTTTGCATATTGCGGTACAAAGCAATGAAGTCTATTGTAGCTCAAAATTTAATAGAAAGACATTTGTCTAGAAACAAGTGGAATAAGCAAAGTTACTCTCTTCGCGCGACGTTCGCTTAACAACGTTTTTTTTACCGGCGCGTTGAGGTGAGCCGCGAAAACGGAATTTGTGAGTGTTCCAGAAAGCGGCTTTCAATGCGCGCGTGTAGAGGGGGAGCGTTTCTTATAAAGAAAATAAATATCTCGGAAACGTACCCGGATATACTTGGGTGAATTCGTATATTACCGGAAGAAGAAATCTTTGAATATATATATATGTAATTATATATGTATCTTTAGTGTATCTATGTGTACGTGATCGTTTTACCTTTCTCTCACACACGTAATTAGCAATAATTGGATTTATGCGTGCTATCACGTGTCTTGGCGATGCGTTTAAATGAGAATTGCGGTCTAACTCGCGACACGTGATGTCGACTTTCCTCGTCGTCGCAGTCTGATACTTCTCTCGTGGGTCCAAATTGAGAGTGAAAAGAATACAAAATAAACTAGAAATCCCCTGTGCGAATTGGGAAAACACAATCGCGTTTTCTCTTGAAAACGTGCGTTTTTTTATCTGTCTCTGCGGTGATTAATCGCACCGAGCAATAAAATTACTCTACAAAGTGGAAACGGCGTGTTACCGGCGCGATAACATGTTTATCGTCGTGATTTTACGTCGCCGAGCACGTCGTGAGAACCTGGCAATTAAAAACGACGTAGTCGTTTATACAATGTATACGCCGTACAAAGTTCTCTTGCAATTTTCTCGAATCCATGAACTTAGTAAAACAAAGACATATCTTTACACCCGGAAGAAATAAAAGAACCTTAAATTAATAATATCCTGTGCGAGGTATAAAAGGCGAACGACCTTCTTTCATGCACACTTTCTCGGAACGCCGTGTGAAAACGAAGCAAGGACGGAGTTTTAAACTTCCGCGAGACTGAGGCGATAAATCTTTTTGATCGGCATTGTAATTCGCGCGATCGACTTTGTTGTGTTCGTTTACAGACAGAAGTTGTTCGACTTCCTCGAGAAGATGTTTTCGATGGAAAATCCACGATCGAATAAAAATCGATTCTGGTTCGGACCGCTTTTACCAGAGGCGGAGGACCTGATTTGCAAGACCCACGCGCGAGTATCTCCCCCGCGTCATACTCTCGACTACGCTCGGCGCCGGCAATGTGACGCTGCAGCGCCCGGTACATCAGCGCGCGGGAAGTCTTACCTTCACCTAGACCTTTCTTTTGCCATGCGAGGGGGGATCTACATATAAAGGCTTTCTTCTTGGTAGCAATGCCAGAAACCATAACATCATTCAACCACTTGGCTGCCACAACCAGTGCCACAACTAGTTAAAAGTGCAACCCTCATTGCGGTGAACATGCAGTCAATTGTAAGTATATACACATCACACGCAAAACAAGCGTATAAATTTCCAGTGTGTTTTGTTGTTTAATTATATTTATATATTGTAATTATCGGAAGTAGTTTTATTTATTTATTTTTTTTCAAGTTTAAAGTGAACATGTGTACGTACGTGTATGCGATAAGAAGAAATTGATTTTAAACTGATTAGAGAATATTAGTTTATTAATATTAGTGGTTTTTATGCTACGCAATTTAATATTACATATCTATATTATAATATTATGTTTTTTATATGTATTTTTATTTACATAGAGAATGTATAATAAGTTATGTTAATATGAAAATTTTTTAAATAATCTATTGCGTTAGATCAGATTGTTATAATTGCATTTTTATTATGCGCCCATACAGCCGTTTTAATTAGTAAATAAATTTAATATTATATACAAATTTAACTAGATTCTAAGTAAACTGTGATTAATATTGCTATGTACAATATTGATACATATACTTTGAAGCAAATTGAGGAATGTATTATAAGTGAATATATTATAAGTACAAACTGATAATAATTTAAATCACGATCGAATCAGCTAAAGAATGGTATGATTTACGACATCTGGCTAATTTATAACTTGATATTTGCAAGTATTCAGTCAAAAAACATTTAATCATATATTATCTTTCTTAGTTATCTATTTATAAGTTAAGCAATCTAATTATAATTCAGATAGAGCCAGCCTCATATTCCACTTTCACACAAACCGATTAAGCTCAGGAAAGTAGGCCACCCTAGAAAGTGACGATGGCAAAGAAGTATCGTAACTCTAATGTTTCTCTGCGTAGGTGTTTCTGGGGCTGGCGATACTCGTATGCGGCGTTTGCGGCAGGGATTTTCGCGGTGAAAATCTGCCGCGTCAGCTTCGAGTGCTCTTGAAGGACAAGCGCGGTCTCAACGATAACTCTCAGGCATACTCGTCGCATGGATCTTCTTCCTACTCAGCTCCTATTCACTCGAGCTTAGGTTCCGGTTACAGTCTAGGAGGATCATCCAGTTTCTCCCTCGGACACGCCGGGCTTCACAGCTTGGGTTCCGTCGGCCAAGGAATCGGATATTCTTTATCTCCCTCCAGCAGCTTTGGTTCTCTTGGATCGGGTTACTACTCGTCTGGACTGGGCCATGGCTTGTTGAATCTTCAGGGTGGCTCTTTGGGTGGACACACAGCTCAGAGCACGTACGCCGTGCCCGCTATGGCAAGCATCAGTTTGGGAAGCGGCGGAGGAAGCAACGGACTTTTTACTCCATCGAAAACCGGTCCCGTCACCTTCGGCAGTCACGGAAGTGGCGGCACTTCCAGTTCGTACACACCGATGTACGCTCCGCCATCTCCTGGACTTTCGGCTTATAGAGGAGACTCAAGCGTTAATTTTCCTGTCACGTTGGGATCGTCTCATGGCTCCCCGTATGGTCTATCGTTGGACTCTTCGGGATCTTCAAGTTACAGTCTTCCCGCTCAGTCTCTGTCTTCGAGTCCTTCACACGTGACGGGCGGTTTAGTTATCGCTAGTGGTAGCTCGCATGGCGGACCCTCCAGCTACAATCTTCCA
Organism: Pseudomyrmex gracilis; assembly: GCF_002006095.1. Taxonomy (NCBI): domain Eukaryota; kingdom Metazoa; phylum Arthropoda; class Insecta; order Hymenoptera; family Formicidae; genus Pseudomyrmex; species Pseudomyrmex gracilis. Next base: position 518,834 of record NW_018020645.1, read on the forward strand.
GTGTCTGGATCTTCTCACGGCATCTCTGCACTCAGTTCTTCAGGCTTGCACGGAGCGTCTTCTGCGTACTCTTTCCCAATAACTTCTGGATCTCACGGACTCTCGGCGTTATCTTCCAATTCCGCGTCGTCCAGTTATTCTGGACCTGTTTCTTCAGGATCTTATGATTCCAGCTCTCACGGACTGCCGAGCGCATCATCCGACAGCTACGAACTGCCGATCTCTTCGGGATCTTCGAGCTCCGGGTCTTCGTCTGGGAAGTATGTGTTGCCGAATTCGGACACCAGCTACTCATCCGCCAGTAGTTCCAGCTACTCTAGTCCCAAGTCTAGCTACTCTAGCCCAAGCGTTACGCGCGTAGCTCCAGGTTCTAGCTACGCAACTTCTTCCAGTTCCGGTTATTCGAATTACGCGAGTCCTAGTTCCAGTTACTCCAGCCCCTCAGCGACCTACGCCGCGCCTTCAAGCTACACGCCTATATATTCGAGTTCTTCCGGTTCCTACGGAACGTCTGCGGAATCGCAGCACGGAGCTTATTCCAATGTGAATCCGAGGTATCTAGGATACGTCGCGTCGAAATCGTACGACTCCACCGATTCCGGAAATACAAAATACGACACGATCTCGTATTCGAGTCCTAACGGAAAATATTAAGCAGCTATTATTTTTTTAATTTATATACTTTGTAGTTTATTTGTGAGTTTTCTAATATCAACATTTATCAAACATTTGCTCTGATAACCGCTTAGGAATTATAATCGCTGTTTGTTTTCTTGTGAGTGAAAAAAATTTTAAATTTTTTAACTTAAGATAATTGTATTTATCTGATTCTATGCTGACTTATAATCTTGCCATGAAAAATAATTCCGATTGCGATACGAGAATTAGATCGGAATGTCACGCTGTTAAAAATAATATAATGGCACAGGATTCAGAAAGAGTTGCTTTGATATATTTATACTTAATTTATATTACTTTTGTTTTGTATTCTGATTTATTGTATTTAATGCCGTTATCTATTTATGTTACAAATAGAGATGGTTTAGTATTTCTGTTGTACATCCCTTGTATTGACGAAGAGAATTGTGATTTTTGTTGTTTAGTTTTATATTTTGTAATAAAAATCTGAATACATACAAACACACAAAAAACCAAACCTATATTTTTAAGTCTGATCGCTTGTAATAGCTTTAGTGACTAAAATTAATTTAGAACGCAACTCACAAATCTCTGAGACTGGAAATCAACATTTATTGATTCGCAAAAAATATTATTACTAATTATAAGTTGTGCGCTATACGTAAATAAACACGCAATAAGATTCTCCGCTCTACTTTTTTTTGTTTCTTGATGAAGAGTGAACACGCACGATGATCAAAAGAAATCAAAGCAAAAGAAATTGGAAAAGTAAAAGTATCAAGATGACTTTTTTTTTTAAATTACAATTATTGCAATATTAAATTTATAATTGAATAATGAAAGAACGTACTGGTTTACTTTCGTGTCCGCGTTTTGCGAGTTTGAAGTAATTGTTTGGACAGACGCGTGATGGATAACAGCATGCGCATCACAAGACGTTTGAATAGCTCTGACACGGATGTCATTGCCTGACAAAATAATTGACGTGTCTAGCGACGATGCGACGCGACGTGACGCGACAGTACTGCTTGCTTCTCTTTTGCTTTTACTTACGGCGCTACCGTGAAAGTTATTGGCCACGCAGCTTATAACGGTGCACAAGAGGTATATAATAATAAAAGCAAGTTCACCCAATTGGGTAAAAACAAGATCACTTTTATTCCAAGGACGGGACGGAAGTTTCGAGATGAGATATATAGAAAGAGAGTGAGAGAGAGAGAGATGCCTTTCTAAATCTTTATTCGCGAAAGTAGTCACTTATAGCAGAAATATCCGGACTTACTTATCAGATAAGTGTAAAATAATGTCACTTACGTAGAAATCGGCAGTTTTTTTATAATTTTTTTTTCTTTGATGTTACATATAAAAGTACAAAAAATTAAGTGTGTCACACAAACATTGAAAATATTCGATTATAAATTGGAAAATTAACTTTCACCGTTTGAATGAGTGTTCGATTTATATTATATATTCATGTTATTTAAATTAGATGTATTTAACAAGTTATTAAGTTGTAAAATTGTGACTGTGTGTAATCAATAATAACGCGTTAAATATTACTTTATCTTTAGATGTCTCTATTGCATTAATATATTTTTAATTTAACTTGTTTGTATCATTACGGCATTATCTTTTTTTTTTATTTGAGCAAAACGTTCGCCGTTGATTGTTCGTACAACAAGCAACTTTTATTCAACTTTCCGACATGACATGACAACGGGAGATATCCGGACGCCCACGTAAGAAAGAAATTTTAGTGACGCGCGCCGATATCGCGCGTTGCTCCTCGTGCGCATCTGACCCAGTTTTTGCGATTCGTGTGTACCCGAACACGCACTCGAGCGCGACAACACGAGAGAGCCGCACGCACGCACGTGCGAACACGCAGACCGGTTTGGATCCCCTCGGAGATGTGCAATATCCAGCCGATATACTCACCTCCTCATTGAGTCTGACACACAACCGGTACATATCTTGTATATGTAGAAAACACACGTTTCACTATTTTCCGACTGGTTTTGCAAGTTGCACGCTCATGCTTCACTCTCACGTCCGGTGCGGCGAGAGCGGGAAAAGTCCGCTCTTACTCTTTACGAAGGAGGCGTTTCCCCGGCCGGACCTCGTCATGGACCCGTAACTTGATCCCAGACTTACGAGTGTCCATCTCGTCTCGGATTGGGACAACTGTGAGATTCACTTTCGTGACGTAGCGATCCGTAACGCGAATCTTTTTTTTCTTTTTTCAGAACAAAGTAGATGAAAGCTCTGCAAAAGTCGACGACAAAATTTGAATACTTGTATGAAAATTGCTACGTTAACAAAACAAATAAAAACTAAATAAATAACTGTTTTTAACGATTTAAAACGTTTTTTAAGCTTTATATTTTAGTTATTAGAAGGTTAAATAATCTGTACATGTGATTTTTTTTCTTTTTTCTTTTCTCTCTTACTTTTTGTTTATTTGTTTTATTTTTAGTTTTTAGAAAAATTTTTTATGTATTTTTTATTTTGTTTTTCTTTTGCGTTAAGACTTTCTTAGAGCGCATTATAAATAAAGCTATCTGTCTTTCTATTTTTTTCTCTTTTTTTCTCTTTCTCTCTCTCTCTCTCTCTCTGAATTCTATCAATCATCATGTCATTATCACGTACACATGTAGTCTGTGTAAAAATTTGTTAGTGGGAGACTGCGCGGGTGAAAGTAAAGTCGACGTTTTCAAAGATATGTGAACGTCTCTGCGAAAGGCGTTATTCGAGCGAGATTGGAAAGGACCTTCGAGGTTGCCGGAGGGCGCTCCTCTTCCTCGATCGATTGTAAACGACCACCGCCTTGTTCTCCAATCAGTTACTTTTAAAATTACCAAGCCGGACTTTCGCGAAAATTACGCGTTGTCAAATATATATTTGCAATCATTTTCTTCGACGTGTCGACGCAACCATTTAATAACGATCTCCTTAATGATTATGCAAAGGGCGTTTTTGTAATTTTGCTTCTACGATCACAACATATGACAGTCTGACAATTACCATCACTACATGATAGCGAAGATCACGTTCCCCGTTCGTTTGGTAGCAATCGAACGGCATTCTATGTATTTTCACTGCTCTACGTCGGGGAGTACACTATCACTTTACAGACCTACATATAAGAGCAGAGAAATGTTAAACTAGTTTCCGTGATTTTTCCGGCGATCGGGTATAAAGGAGAAATTCAATGTCGGTCGAAGTGTCATTAAAGGTGGAACCGTCGCGTCAGCTTGGTCTGCAAAATTACTGGCGCACGACGTACTATCGGATGACATAGCGATTAAACAGTGAAAAGAAGCATATTCTTGTGGTCGTTCGGCGGCGAAAAACGAAAATGAAGCAACTGGTCGGTAAAATAATATTCATTAATTAAAAAAAAAATATTTTAATTGTATAAAAAAAAAAAAAAACTGTTTTAATTTTACCAGCTTTTTAGGAATTAATTAAACTCGATGTCTCATTCTTATCTTATTATTTTTTTAATTATAAAAAAAGTTTTTAAAGAATGTTTTTGTGTTTAAGAAATTCAGAGAATTGTTTTTATATAATTCGTAACAATTTCTATCGTTTACATATATTATTTTATATATTTTATTATAAACATAAGAATACATCACAAATATGTAATTACAGATATTACTCTGCTTGCTGTCGTCGACAATTTTTGCGCAGCCACAAAAAAAAATCAAGGATCCTAACGACGAGCCATTTCTACCGATTTATCCGGTTTATCCTTACAGTCCTAAACTAATAAAACGAGGCACTGAAGGACAATTCACTTCGCAATTAACGTCAGAGCTTTACGCACCGAAAGTGGACGCCAAGGATTCCTACAGTTCCGGCTACAGCAACCAAAGAAATCCCTATACTCCCAATACTTATCCAAAAATCGGTTCACCCTCTCCCTCATATTTCAACAATGATCCGTACGCCTACGACACCTCGCCATATACAGCTTACAGTTCATATCCCACGCCATATACGATAAATCCTGCGTATTCAGCGCCGGTGTATCCAAACTATTATTATCAGCCTTATTATTATCCTCGATACTTCAATCCCGCTCCGTTTCCACCGCCGCCGCCACCGCCATTGCAACCAAGTGTCGATTACGAGACGTCGCAAGATTCTTCCGTTGAGTCCGAGGATGACAAAGAGAAGAAGAGCAAGAAAACGAAGGAGGACGAGACAAATCAGACAGCGTCGATCGGTCAGTTCGTAGACGGCAGAAACTACATATCCTCCAGCTCAAGAGATCTCGACGGACAATCAAGCACGTATAAAATACCCAATTCTTACAATCAACTCGTGCAGGACGTCCAACTGAAGAACCTGCCGGGTCTTCCCTTACCGAAGACAACGTACAGGGTGATCAGCGTGGGCGGACAGCCGGTAGGTCCTGACTATCCACTTCCTACTTCATACGTCAAAGCTCAGCAGGTGGAACAACTGACGAGTCAAACGTTGGCTACGTTATTAGCTCAAAATGCGCAACAGCAAGCAACTCAGCTTTACGAAAGCAATAAGGACACGTCAAACGATTCCAACGACGATTCGTACGCTAGTCAGAATGTCTACAACTCGAACACACCGTTGTCGTACGTGCCCGTTTCGAGCGTGAGAACCAAACCCGATGTAACCTACGTAATAAACACCGACGGAACCGGCAAGATTCACGGAGAACAAGCGACCATTCAAGATTCGTCGTCCCAAAGTATCTCGAATAAAAATGCAAAGTACTCGAATGATCATTTTATTCGAAAGCCAGTATCGCAGGCGTATGTGACGTCCAATAACTACAACAATAAATCACGCGGTCGATTAAGCAATCACCGACCTGTCGATCAGACAGACGGATACGACAGTTACGACGCGTCGCAAAATTACGGTGACACTTACGCTCAGACCGACAACAAGCAAGAAAAAAACTACGGAAGTTATCAAAGTCAGCCGGTCGTCTCTTATCAGACCAAGAGCGTCACCTCAGTCGCGCCTCAAGCGTCTCGATCGTACAGTTATCAGTATTACGAATCAGATCAGACACAACAGAAGCAAAATAAAACCGCGAACATTGGTAATTTCGGTGCTAAGAACAATAAGGGATAATATTTGGTTTGAAAGTGACGCCAGAATACAGAACAGTAAACAGTGGTGCTATTACGTGTAAGATTTATATAAAACATATAAAACATATTTGTTGTTAAAAAAGTTATTGTTACGGAATTGACGCAGTTTTTGTCATTACTAGAATGCTTAACTAAGTCACTGCACTTCCTTCGATAGGATTATTAAAAAAAAATCTTGCAAAATAAAAGTACATACTGTGTATCTCTTGTAACTATAGTTTTTACTAATCCGAGAGATTGCTTTGTGTTTTGCGCACATATAAAATAAATTGCGTTGTTTTCTCTCTCTTGAGCTTAATAAGAGACTCAGAAGATAATCTAAACTGCATTTCCTTTCTTCGCTTTGCAGAATATAAAAGAAAACTTAACGCTTCGCGCACTTTCACTAGCTCGCTAAATATATTTTCTGCTTAAGGTTATTTGTTTGATATTGATAGTCGCGAGTCGACAAATCAGACATCACCCAGACATCTACGTTCCGAATGACTTTACTTTCGCGTGGCTAGCTAAATGAAAGGCGTGCTCACACAGGTGTAGATAAGCACTTGATACGGTAACACTTGTATCGCTTCTCCGCGTCTAACTTGATATTATACTTTCTTTCGTGCGAGCAACAAAATGTCACTTTTATGACCGAGGGAAAACGCGAGCCGGGAGATGTTAATCTTGAAATTTACGAGACGCAAGAAAACACGAAGCGCTTGTTTCTTTCTCTCACAAAGCCGGCCGTGTTTTAACATGCACGGCAATTCGTTTTCGGAGTCAAAAAGTCCGCTATGTCGCGCATTGAATCTGACCCGCTTCGACCCTGATGATGCGGATCTATATTTGCGAGTCTTTGCGCGACCTACATTACGTACGCATTGATTTTAAATAGTCGTTTTGTAGTCAGTAGTAATAAATGATCCTTTATAACTGCCTTTTGACGTTCTGCACTCCTTTCTCTCCTGTGTAAATGCACGCGAACCGGTTTCCCTTTTGTGTTTATCTTCGTACTTTACTTTCGTTCGATGAGCGACGGGTTCCTGGTTTTTTTTTTTCTGTCATGTTTCTCTCTAGACGTAATTACACGCGTGTCATCGCAAATTGCAATTTACATGAAAATCTAGCGGATTAAGATGCGGAAACTTTGCACAGACAAAGCTGCTTCGGGAATTAGCCGTATCGTTAATCCGTTTTATGCGTTGAATAATTAATTTGTGCGCGCGAACTTTATTTCAAAACATTTAACAACGTGCGTGGAAATTTTTACAAAATCTTGTATAAACACGCACATATAAACACATAAATAAATAAATATTTATATATTATCAAAAATTATATGCTTATGCTTCAAAACAAACTGGATAGAAAAAATATAATATTTTCTCTGCGTTGAAATTGTAGATATTTTCTTGGAAAGTGAATGTTTCAAGAAACCGACGTAAATTAGAGACAGACTACAATGTGATTTTATCTTAAAACTTTACAAGATCATCTGACGCGTCGCATTTCTCTGCCGACGATGAATCTGTCGTCTTCGCTAATTAATCCTGTACTCGCTAATTAATCCTATTATGGTCTTCCTACGTGTCACCCGCTTAAAGACGTCTTAGCCAAGCTTTAAGTGAGTTTTCAAAAATTTAGTCGCTTCTCCTATGATGTTTGAATGTGAATGTGAAATCATGCGAGAGAGTTGTACTCATGATACCGGAAGGAATCCGGGATCGTGGCAACGTCCGGTTGATTGTTCGATCGAGGCGTTGGCCGTGGTGGAAGAGGGAAGTTCTACAATCGGTTTATCGGTTTATTTTAATCAAGTGCGTTGGAAGATAGCGAAGAAAATAAGAAATATTCACAAACTGCTTTTTTTAGAATTTTATAAATAATATTTAATAAATAATTATTTATATTTGTGTAATATTTTGTGTAAGAATATAAGATAATTTTGTAAAAACTCAATTTAAATTCTTATTTTTTATTTAACTATGGATTTATTTATAATTTAAAAGTTTTTATATATAATACTTTTTTATATATAATTTTATTCTATAATTTCTGATTTTATAGACGGTCCAAGTATATTTGACATTATGTAAATTTGAACGTGCAAACATTGCTAATGCTGATCCACATGTATTTACGTCGTAGCAAAGTAAGTGAGAGCAGCGTCAGCAGCGCTATTTTACTTTATTTCTGTGCATTCTCTGCTGATGATCTAAAATAAAATCGGATGGACCAAACCTGTTACTTTCTCGCAGCGCGCTGTGGTCTCTCGATCGGTAACATATCCGGTGAAAATTAGAAGCGCATTAACTTCTGGTTAATAGAAATTCTGCGCGTAACAAGAGTACCGTTTTCGGCCACGGCACTAGAAAGCTTGTTTTTACAATATTTGTTATTCCAACCGATGTATTATTTTTTCTTTATTTTTTGAACCGTTACTCGTTGTGTCGATCAACAAAAGTTATTTGTGCGTCTAACGCTAAGACAACGTTGTTCTCAAAAAAAAAAAAAAAAAAGATTGTAGAACTCACATTAATTTATGTAGAAAATACGTGAGAAAACTGCTCTTTCTTTGACGTTCTCCTGCAATTATGTTCTGCTGTTTAATTTTCTTTCTCTGTTTCTTCAAATCTAACAAAATGTGCTCTATTTCTGGTGAAATGTTAGCTTTCTGTAAATGCATCAAAGTGTGCTCTATTTTTTTTGTGGTAAAATAATTATTTTTGTTCTAATATTATTTTTAAATCATATTGTTTTTATTGTTGCAAACTAATGTCATGTTGTTTACAAACAACTTTAAATATGATAATTAAAAATAATAAATAAAGCATTAGGTATATTTATTATTGATAATCGGATTTGTTCTACATCAAAAAAGAAAGAAAGTCTTTTCACTTTCTACTCTACAAATTTTAGGCAACTCAAGATAGTTTTGGATGTAACGCGATAATTAAATGCAGGGTATCTGTAAATCAAAAACAAGATACTAAACAAGAAATGTCGCGTTTTTTTTCACTTGTGTCATTTTCTGCGAAGCTTAGTCGAATTTTTTCAAGAGAAACGTATGCAAATGACGACGAGGAATTACGATCGTATAACAGATCGGACGTGTTTCGAAAGCGATCCACTGACTTGGTAAGCATAAAAAAAATTTGGTAATCTGCGGCGAGAGGCAAATTTGTTTAAGTAAATCAGACGATCAAACTTGAGAAAGCGATTAGCTCGAAAGGTCGAATATCTACATTTTATTTACATTTTTTGTCGCTTCCTGATCGCTCGAACGCTCACGTCGATCTAATTTGCTTTCAAGGTTCTTTGCTTTTTTTCATTGCTTTTTTTTTTTTTTGCTAAAGGGACATGCACCGAGAAAGTTTTAAACTTAATTGCCATTAATTAGTGCAGCATCGCCGGCGATCGTTTAACGGAGCGACACGCGATCAGTATATAAAGCCGTTGACCATCCACACCTATAGTTGACGTAGAAAGTCCGATCTGGTCATCCTCTCTTTCTCCTCTTCCTCTTCCTCCTGCTCTTCCGCTTTGGCAGGTGGAATATTCCTGGGAATGTCCGAGGAAAGGGTCCGCCTTTGCAAGACTCGATAGTGGAACGCTTTGAGCTCTCGTCCACGCGAGAGAGAGAGAGAGAGAGAGAAAGAGGAAAGGAGAGGTTCAACAAAGAGATCGAGCGAGTCATTACGAGATCTCCTTTCCATCCTTTCCCTTCCGCGATTCCCGACTGCATCGCTCACCCATTTTTGCCAGGAATGTCTGTGTAAGAAAAGCTGCTTTCCTCCCTCTTTGCTTGTCGTTCCACCAACCCAGCTCTTTTATCCATTGTCTGTGACGGAATGAAGATATGAAGGCTTTCCATTTATGATTTTTCAGGAACACTTTACCAGACGATCATTGCGATAATTTGTCTTGGATAACTTGTCGGTTAACCGCTCACCTTCGATCAGATGAACAATGCGATCATTTACACCGTCTTGTAACATAAACCAATTGAATTGTGGTCGCGATCGCTTTCACCAATTACATTGCCAGACACAAAAATGATTCGTGTTAGATAATGTTAATTTGACAAACAACAAGAAAAGCAATGTGCAAACGTATTATTTTTCTATAAGCTTATTAAATTGATTACAAATATATATATATATATATATATCAGTTAACACAAATACAAGCAATATTGATTTTCGAAGACTTATCGGATATATTAGCTTGAAATGAATACCGAGAAGATATATATGTACATTACCGCTATACTGAATCAGATAATGAGATTGCGTGTCCAGATCTCGCAGCTCAATCCCGCGTGCGACTATTAGACACGCAGCGGTGAGAATAATCTGCATTTCCACAAGTGCGTATGCTATTATATCGTTCAATAATCGGAAGTCGCTATTTCCTGCGAGACCATGTCGATCATTCTCTCCATTGTTCGGAAAAGACGTCCGATGTCGACATTTGTTTCTCATTATCATGCACAATCTGATTTAATAAACGTTAGATAATATCGGAGTTTTGTTTTAAATGAACATATACACTTAGTCATTTCATTGTGTGAAACTAAAACACAAATTTTATAATATGTACATATAGATATAATTCAGCAACTTCGTATTCTCTCTTCGACTTGTTTTTTTACATTTTATTGCAATTGTACTTGTAACAAACACAAAGCTGAAAATTGTACCGACTCGGCCAATTAGCAATTTAATGAACTGAATAATCAGGCGCGCGATAATTATCGCGCGATTTTATAGCGACGGAAAAAACCTAGGAACGATTTACGCGGAGATTACGAGCGCCGATAGTGCTACTACGCCGGGCACTTTAATGCATTTTAACTCCGCGTCACGTACAAATGCAATCGGAGCGGATCGCCACCTGCCGCGTGATTGCACGAATAACGTATATGGAAGCACGATAATGATTAAGTACGTGTACCTCGTTTCTGAATTGATCTTTTCGACGATGCATCACATTCCCAGGAGAGCGCGATTTAATAATCGATTTTTCCCTCTCGTCAATTTCGCTCTAACGACGGGGGGATACCATGTTCTACGGAAAGATTAGTTCTACGCTCTCTGTTTGATGGATGCAAAATGAAACGTCCCGAGTGTAAAGCAACGTTTCCTCTCATCTCTATTATCCAGATTTATCTATCTCCACAATTTTTGACGTTTTAATACATTAATAATAATTCTTTTGTGCATTACAAAAAAGTAATTTAATGACACGTACATTGTCATTTTAAAAAATAATTATATATACGCGTTACATTAATTATCTCAATTTGAATCAAAATTATTTTTTAAATTGCTTCATTGTGTTATAGATATTATTACATTGTGTTACAGATATAGACACTCTGGTGAAACTTTTTCTTTCTCCGAAATGCGATCCAGTTGCGTATACACGCCTATCTGAGATGACGAGGAAGTAATTTATCGAATAATATTCTTACTTTTACTCGTGTCGCTGATAATATTTATTTACGAACGTGACCCACAGTCTACACGGATCATCTCACACGCTTTAATCGAGAAGTGAAGTGTAGCTCAGCAGGGAATGCAATGAAGTAGGGGTAAAAGCTATATAAGATAATGTACGTCCGCCTCGATTTTATAGTACAACTAAGTCTTTTATATCGTATACCGGTGTTTATTGATATATTTACAAAAAACCATGGTAAGTATGTCTTCTCTCCTCAGAGGTTTTTCTATTTTATTTTAATATAATACTTTTTTTTACCGAGACACCGCAGATTATATAATCAATACCGAACGAATTCATAATTTCGCCTCGATAGAAAAAAAAAAAAAAGATATTTCATAACAGAATTATATTGTGCACATAATATACAATTTAATACAGTTTTGTGCAAAAAAAACTTTCTCTCGAGAAATATATTTCCGAGAGATGTAAAAACTCTTCTATTGAAAATATTTCTATTTATAAAAGAAGTATTCTCTTCTTTTGTATTTCCATTCATATAAATTATGAAAAGACTAGAGTTTAAATACCTATTTGCACGCGTATTTATGCGCAATCTCTGTCGGATACATAATGTGCGTAAAAATTCATTTAGGAGTAATAAAAAGAGAAAGATGTGAAGCTGCGTGCGTGTGGTGTGATATACTTGTTCGGGGGAAGTGGCCCGCCCCGTCCGGGGAAGGTACAATCTATATAAGAGTGGTCCATTGCGGATGTCTGACCCAGAACTTCGCGTGCAGTGAAAGTGTGCCCGGTGTAAATATATTTTTGCCGGAAACAATAATGGTGAAAAATATAATTGGCCAATATCGATCGAGGATCATTTTACATATGAATAAATCGATCGCATTTCATTAAACATATATACAAAAACAAATTTGTCTTTATAACACCTGATTTTTATATCTCTCGCGTTATGTAACATAATATATATTTCTATCACACAAATATATTTTAAATTTACTTTGTTTTTACCAAATGAATTAAAACATATGAACAAGTTTACATATAATTAGTCGAAAGCAAAAAGAGAAAGAAGATGCAATAATGAACTAATTGCAATTTTAACTTTCTCTTTCGGTTACAGAAGGTCTATTTAATATTGGGTCTGCTGGTAGTGGCTGTATGTGCCGAGAAGAAAATCAATTTGGAAGATATCGAAAAAGATAATCTAAGATCGGAGAAAAAAGTTAAAATCGAGAACATCCAGACTGATGAAACGAAGTACGCCGTTAAACCCAACATTAATCAGCAGCAACAATATCAAATATCGACCCAATATAATACCTTGGGCGGTCATTCCGAATCATACATCCCTTCTCAACAACTTCAGGATGTAAAATATAGCGTAAGATTAAAACTTTAACATGTATTAAATTATTATTTGTTTTCTTATTAAAATCTTCATTTGTTATATTTTTTCTTACATATTGTTAGCAAGTATCACCTGAAAGTTATATTCAACCTAACCAATACGCTATATATGAAATGCAGTATAAGCAATTCGGTCAGATTACACCTGATGTACACACAAATGTTGCGCCGTTGCAACAATATGACGGATATCAACAGCAATCAGAAATACCAACGAAAAGTGTTGCTCCCATTAGCTTTGAATCCCAGAAATTGAATTATCAACCGGAAGTAACCGTCGGCAATCACATTCAAAGTGTTCAACAGAAAGCAGTCACGGAAAAATACACAAAAACTTTAAATCGAGGTGAGGAATCCGAAATTTGGTTTACTAATTAATCACTGAAAGTGAACGCCATGAAATTTTAATACACTTTCTTATTTTCAGAACCTGTTTACTTTAATATTCCGACTACTCAGTTGTTTTCTTACTATCCTCAAGTGGATATTAATTCTTTACTGTCTCTAAGAGGTATCGGACTAGCGCAGCAGCCATTAGCCGGCAATACGGTGCAACAAATTTCCATACCCGTGTATACTCCTGCGTACAATCAGAAGCAATTAATTTCATCTGTAAAAATACCGTATCCCACAGTTACGCCAGCAACATACACGACCAAGGTACGTTTAATTAAAATTCTTATCACGCAAAAAATTAAAACTTTAAATTGCTCTATACTTCAAAACTTTACAATTACATATTTATGTGTTTTTATCTAATAATAATTAAAGTAAACAGAATAATACGATATTGTTATTAAGAAAATTAAAAGATTCTTGACATTGTATAAAACAATATTATTTTTCTAAATAGATTTTAGATTATTAAAAAATTTACAATATTATATATTATTTTTCTAAATAGATTTTAGATTATTGAAAAATTTACAATATTGATTGTAAATGAAAGAGATTACTTATATCTTATATATAATTGTTTTTTAGGTGACTAAAGGAGCGGCGTACACACTTCCAGTAACATCAAAGACGCTCAATTCTCCTTCTATACTAACGACACCGGTGTATGTTCAACCTCAACAACCGATTGCTCAAGGAAAGACGCTGCTGCACAAGCAAACTTACATCCAACCGCAAGCTTCGCAATATGTGCAGCAGTTAGTTTACACTCAGCCTGGCATAATTTACACCGATCCCACCACCGCTTACAGCGATTTTTATACTCGCCTACCAGCGTACATTCAAGATAATTCGATTCGCGGACAGGTAAATCAATATCAAACCGAGCAACAATTGTACGTGACACCGACGGTTGCGAGTGAAGCGCCGAAGGAAGTCCCGCAGGAGCAAGTTAGCCAGGATATTCAACAGAATTATGTCAAGGTATGCAACGATAAATGGTACTTGTGTGATTAAAGTACGTTTGCCATAATTGACATTTTGAGATGCGATTTATGGCTCGCGTGACTGTGTTACATTTATCAAAAACGTCAAGTTTTGTAATGGAAATGACAAGTTTGCATAACCGACGCTTTTAAGTGTCATGATTATAATTGGAGATTTAAATTACGAGTAACATCGTTAACGGAGCGACATTGCTAACTAATTAGCATAGTTTAATTAGCTCTCTTCTTTGCTGCGTGACCGTATTCCGCTCTATGTGCTTACTGGAAACTAATTTAATTTTAACAAATCAATATCTTGCTTTTTGTCTAAAACACCTACTTTTAGTAATTTTTAGAACTTTTGTTAATAATCATACACATTACATTCTCTTAAAATATAAAAAAACATTTAAATATATTCTCTTTACATTTTTTAATAAAATATATTCACATACTTTATTTGCATCACTTGTTTTCTACATCTCGTCTACTAAAATCTATCATATTAAAATGTAAAAAACATTTTTTATACTATTTTTATTTAAGTTTATTTTATTTTTAAAATAATACAGAAATTCTGACGTTTTCTATTGTTTTGAATAGGCGCCTGAGGAGCCTAAAAGTCACTTTGTGCCGCCACAGTTGCCGCCGCAAAATTTCAAATCCGATGTTACACAACTAGAGCCTGTTTACTCTGAAGAAGAACAACAGTTGCCAGTGCAAGATTATTCCTTGACCCAGGGACCAAGATCGTTACTTGATTCGTACATTCCAAGCAATGTCATCGTTGCGCAGGATAGCGCAAGGTATGGTAGTGAGAGTAATGATGAAGTATCTTATTATGCGCTATAATTACTTGTTATGACTGTCGTTACAGATACAGAGAAAGGCCAATAAAACTGGAAGGAGGTTTTCTCCCGTCAAAAGTAAATTTCGTACTTAAGAAGTTTAAGTCCGAGTGAGAAGAATCGCCGTGAGTGTCATGACAATAATTAACAAATGTCAGTAAAGCGTGAAAACTTAATTACTAGCGATTACAACAACCGAGACACACGTGAACGCGACATTGTACATTTGCTGTCCCAATACAGATCGACAGCATCATCGCATCTAGTCTATTCATCGAACATTATGCGAACTTTTTATACATTTCGTTTATATTTGTAGAGATATGATTTGAAAACGGCGTAAAACATTGTTTATGAGTTTTCAATAAAATGTAAAATAAAATACAAATTGTTTTTATTTATTCCAAGAAACTTTTCCTGTCTCTCTGACACATTTGTGTGTGTGTGTGTTTATATTATTGTTTCATTTTATTTTAAAATACTTAACTAACTCTTTTTATAATTTATTATTTTTAATATTTATATTTTTTTTTTATTTAACTTTTTCCAGCGAGCGTGATCTTAATAAAAAAAATCTATGAGTCAAAAATAACATTGAGTTTGTTGGCAAGATAAATAATAAATTATACATAAAAATAACAATTAAAAAAAATAATACTCTTTTTAGTCGGAACACACAGAGGTATGAATATCTAGTTATTCGTAGTAGTATAATTTATATAAATATATAATATCAATAAAAAGAAAGCTGCATGACAAAGCAGTCGAACACTTGTGCAGGGAATTATCCGGTTCTCAACCGGCAACGGTAAAAACGTTTGCTTTACCGTGAAATTCCCGAATTTCGACGGGAAAGAAATAAAATAAGAACCAATATATTTTTTGTTCTATTATATATACATACATAGTTTTTTTCATTACTTATATTTTACAACATAAAAATGCAAAAAAATCGCGTAAGAATAGTTTTAAGTATTTATATATTTTTCATAACTTCTCTTATACATTTTTTTAATCTTTGAATTTATCAACATCAATTTTTGACATTAAACACATTTGGCACCTCGTGTCAAATCTTCAATTAGCGCTGACAATTTATATTGATTTCTATTGAAAGACAGATGTGTTAACACGTCTATCAGGAAATCATGTGCAAAGTATGTGTGATATCAACGAGCATAAGTATTTAAAGTGAATGCTGGTATATCATCGAAGAGTTCGAGAAAGCTGATGCCACGAAGATGAGCCCAACGGTGTAGGCACACGAAATTAACCATTTGAAATTCTGATTGCCTCCTCTTTGCAGCTTTGTCATTAACCGCATTATTATGCGAAATGCTTTCTTTTTTATACAAATGTATAATTTGCTTGATTCTTTTTCCATATACAGACGTTCTGTGATACATTCAACTAAAATGAAATACACATTGAATTGATATTTCGTGTACGATTTTAAATTTATGATAATTTTCTTTTTGTGAAGAGTAACGCGCGTAATTCTGTAGCAATTACTGAGAGAAAAAAGCGAGGGAAAGAGAATTCTATTTTACGTAAAATTACGTTTCTAAATTGGCGGTTTGGTAATGAGAGTCAATGAATAATCCGCCTGTGACATGTATGTAGATCCGAAAGTTTCCGTTTGCGTGAATTATGGCGTGATATACATGTATGCTCATTTGCGTAATACAAGAAAGCTCGCGCGATCAATGCGTCGATCTGTCAGACGTCGCTACGCTACTGGCAGGTGTCTTCCCGTATCGAACGCGAATAGCGTCCGTCTCGCTGTGGTGAAACTATAATGATTGTGTCCTTCTCACACCAGGAGCGAGGGCATATAAGGTGGGATGTTCTGGCTTCAGCTTCATCAGTATCAAACACACACGACAAGTCTACCAAGCCAGCAGGTTTAAGGTCGGCCGTCATGAGTCTTAATAAAATCCATGTAAGTATTTAAATTAAAATTATTTCTGTGGTGTCTCTGGGGTGCTTGGTGTGCTTATCAAGAATGTTCTTTTTTTACATTGCCTCTATGCGTTTTTTCTTCAAATATATAAATCAAAAATATAATTAATCAAATATAATATAATTAAATATAATTAAAAATTTATTTCATATTGTGATATGTAATTTCTTCTGTGTTAAAAATTGTCAAAAGAATTTTAATGTTATTTACCTTTTTAAAAATAATATACTCATTAATAAATTACCTATAATTATTTTTATAACTATAATAAAGCTGTAAGATGTATTATTATTGATTAAATTATGATATCTTGATTAAAATTTGTTATCTCTGATGTCTTGATAATCTTTCAGTTTAAAAAAAGTAATATCTACTTTATTATTATTTAAAATAAATAAAGTTTATTGATATTTTATCGCATAGAGAGAGAAAAAAGTACGTATGATAGATGGATACGTAGCTTTTATTATCGTGAGATATTTTTATACGTATTTAAAAAATGTAAACACACTTTATTTTAATATTTTATAAATTTGTAAAATTCGTCGTATTGTTATAAACAAAACACTGTGCACTATTCGCTGCAATGAATGTTACTAACACACGTTTACAATATAACTGAAAAGCTAACGATGGCGCATTAATGCCGGTGTGGATATAACACGTTATTGGCAGAATTGATCGCGCAGACCCTCGGCTGCAGGTGTTCTACATAAATTTAATCCTACCGATTGAAGCTTTAATGCCGAAAATCCACGGGAAATATTTTATCGAAAACGCTCGTACGCGTCAGGTGTATTCGTGTACGCTGTCATTTTTCGTCACCCAACAAATTCTTTTTTTTTTTTTTTCTCTCAATTGCTGACGATCGTTTCCTGGACTCAATCCTGGACATAATTGCGGTGAAAGTGTTTCGGATTTTTTCTCCTACTATGGTTTCGAACGAAAAGGTGACCATAAAGTAACCACGGCAGATGCTCTTGAATAAGTCAGTGAAAGTGCTCGCGGATGAGCCACGCACCTCATCTCTTCCGATTGGTTATTGCGAAGCTCCGTCTTTGCTTTTCGTTATTAGGTAACGCGTCGACGTAACGAATGTCGCGAGATCGAAATTAACGACGTGAAATTTGGTGCATCTTAGCGATTGCACCACACCGAGTTATTTCTAGAAATCTCTCTAGTGTATCGTCAAGTTTTTTCACTGACATGTTCAAATAGTCGATCTGATTGACATTTTAATAATCAGGTTTTACTTAAAAACGTTTATCGATCACGTTTATACGCTTATTTATACTTTTGTCGTTCGAGCGGAAAGCAATGTTTTATACGTATCGTCGTCTGCACGGACCGCGATATGGACGTTCAAAGAAAGCGGTGAAAATCGCAAGTGCGCGGCAAATGAAACCTGTTTCAGCGTTGTTGACCGACACACTTGACTCTGACCCTAAGAAAACACGTTTCCCGTCTTTCTAGCTGCGATTTCGATTGTAATTATATATTTTTTTTTTATTTTCAACTATGTATTTTAATCAAATTATCACTCGAATGACATTCGAGAAGCAACATGAACATTATTCTTAGACCGATGCATCTTTCGAGACTCGTCTTCATTATGAGAAAATTCACTTGGAGTTTCTTTACATACGCAAAACGACCGCATCACACTCGCCGCGCGAACGTGGTAGGGAAGTGAAAGTAAGATCGCCATTACCGGCGCATCGACATCGATGACCACCACATTGTTGTTACACACGTCGTTGCGCGGAGCGATTTCTTATATACTTGCCCCTGACTTTCAGATTGCCGCGTTCTTACTGGTGCTCGGACTCTGCAACGCGGAAACCACCGGAAGCAGAGAGATCAAGGTGAACGACTCCAGTACCGTTGGGCGTAATGTTGCGGACAATGTTGATGATATGCCAAAAGCGGACGTCAAGAGCGAGAGAGAAGCGCAAGACGGCATCGAGGAAATGCTGCCGATCTTACCACCGATAATACTTCTTGATTTTGATAACGACACGAACGATGACAATACAACAGGCGATGAGAAGTCGAAACGCACGGTGAACAATGGACTCGGCTATGGGTTCGATCGAAACTCTTTGCATTCGCCGCGAAAATATAATTACTACTTCCCAGCCGGGAAAACCGGAACAACCGTGAGCATAGAGGAATCCATCAGTCCGTTCCTTCCGAGAACTATCATCGAAAAAGTATCATCGAGCAATCGTCAGAAACCTGTCTCCAGTTCATTTGCGAATGTGAGACAGCAGGGATATAGACTTGACAGCTCAGCTGGATTGAACTTTCCTGCGAGCTACCAATTTTATCGTCCCGCGAATCAGCCTAAATCCCCGGTATTCGGTTTGCGAACGAAGTTAACGAAGACATCTGATTCTGAGACTTACCAAGGATTTGTTCCAATCGTAGGACCTTCCGTTGACGCCTATTCGAATGAAGACCGAGAGAACGTGTACGCGTCCACCACACCTCAGTCTTTAACGTTCGGTCACACAGACTCAACAGCTCACGTCACTCCGAGCCCACAAAGTTACACAACCTCCGGTTCTAATCGATATACTTATGTTACATCAAACCCACTGTCCTACACTGGAGAAGAGCATTCTCAGAGATATTTAGGACAGAGCAGTCAACACGCAATAAATGTGCAAGACTACTCCAGAGCAACGCAAAACGCGGTGAAGTCTTCTTCTACACCGAATTCTCTTGAAACCGCCGCTTTTCTAGAAAGTATTGGCATCCCATCGAGAGGAATAAACCATCACGATTACGTTCGATCGGGTTCCAACGTAGCAGCGTCATCGACTTCAGGAACGGACGATGCGTCTAGTTACGCGGAACATGGCGAACAGTTTGCTAATTTGCCGAGATACACGGTGGAGAACGGCGTCCGATATGAAAACAAAATATTCTGGAAATATCCAAACGGCAAGGTGTCTGACGTGCCGCCCATGACGTACGAGACATATTCGTATCCACAGGCCGCTAAATCTCAGGAAACTCAAATCTACGAATCCACATCCACAGAAAACAATGCGCAATCTCAGCAAGGACCGGTTCAGTTTCCTATGTCGCCGGAACCCAGCGCACCCTCCCAACCAAACTCGTTTATCTCGGCTGAGACTCTCTCGAGTCTGCCGCAGCAGCAAGTGTATCGACTGAGATATCAAAATCTTTTGAATCAGAAGCAGATTATTCCGCAGCAAGTCAAATCCGGCAGTGGAATTTCGTCCTTGTATTCGGCTTCTTCAACAACTCCTTCCTCGACGAGAAATTCTTTTAAACCGAACGAAAAGAGTCAAAAAATTCTATACGAGACAGTATCGCGACGACCAGTTTCAAAATATATGGTGAACAGTCCAAATCCGGAGTATTTACCTTATACAACAGAGAGTACTTTGAGGGACACCACGCCATCCAATCCTTTCTTTGCATCAGGTAAGCTGGTTTTTTATTTTGTACATGATTTTGTTAATTAATTTTTCAAATTATACGCGCTATTTTAGTCAAATGTGATATAGATGTACATAAATCGAGAAGACGAGTTATCTCGAGATGTTTTTGTATTTTCAGGTAACAAATATTCGGCCAAAAAGACCAACGTGGACAACAAGAATCTGGAAAACTACACGAATTTGCAATACGCCGATTTATTGAATTATAATCCGTCGATTTCGCAATATATAAAAAATCCTGCATCCATCCTGAATGTGCGACCAACTTTCGTGCAAGCGGGAAGCTCTCTGATACCCGTAATTATTCTGAGAGTGGACGGTGTGCCGCCTATTCAACCTAAAGCCGCTCCAAACGTGAATCTGAAAGCTCTCTTGCAGCAGTATCTCGTTCAATATGCCAGAAGCATTGAGGAATTGGCGCGACCGTCCACCTATGATCTCGGTAATGATGATATTCCCAAGGATCAGCATTCGTTCTCGACGAGTCTGCGGGAACTAGCGCGACTGGCACAAAATAGCGATGGTCAAGATCTACTCGGCAATCCTACAGAAGCGTACTTGGGCAAAACAAGTTATGAAACGAGCAATTTGGAAGCGGAAAAAAATCGCTTGAGCGGAAAATACGGCGAGCGCACGTCAACTCGGCCGAAAGTCAAGAGCGTGCAAATTCTTGAGGATCCTCGATTCCCGAATTACAGGATTAAAAATTAAGTTCTATATTAACGATAAAAATATCACAAAGATA
Source organism: Pseudomyrmex gracilis (assembly GCF_002006095.1). Lineage (NCBI taxonomy): Eukaryota > Metazoa > Arthropoda > Insecta > Hymenoptera > Formicidae > Pseudomyrmex > Pseudomyrmex gracilis. The sequence goes on from NW_018020645.1 coordinate 539,898, forward strand.
TACTTAACTTCCGTGTCTTATTGTTTTCTTTTGTTTTTTTATGATATATAGAAATTAAATATCGTTTTTGTTTTGCGTGTGTAATTGACTGATAGACTGATAAAATACGGAAGTTAAGGTGAAACGACTGATCGAACGACACGACATTGGCTCGACCGGCAAGGATATATCAAGCCTAGGACAATAGAAGAATAATTTTACATTATGTATAATTTTTATATTTTAAACTGTGTAATAATTTTAATATATTATTTGGCACATTATTACTTTGATCTCTCACGAATGAGACGTTTCGTGCCATGAAATAATTTGCGAAGAAAGATAACAATCGATAATCGGACGATAGTGATAGTATTTAAATGTGGTATTTTTAATATGGGATTGTGCAATGTAACGTAATTTAATGTGTACCTGCGCTACTGATTTACTGAGATCTCGCAGAGTTCTGTTATATTGATCAGTTTTGCTGTGTTCTCGGGAAAACAGTAGTAACCAAAGCGCACTTGTTGCTTTGCGCGAACGCATAATTACGAAAAATCAGCCAAATTTCATACTTCAGAAAGGTACCTTATTAATAATAATAGTTAAGGTTTATATATATATATATATATATTATATATACATATATATGAGATTTTAAGATAATCATGTATAATGCATTGTCGTAAATCAATAAAATAAGTTAATAAGGACCACGTTTTTATAAAAATTACTTGTTCAATTATTTGTACCTGAAATTTCTATATAAATCCGCTACTTTTAAAACACGTGCATTTTTTCCCTGTATTCTTTTGTCTTTTAAAAACAATATTTATTACAATACACTAGTTCGTAAGATTCTTAACAATACTCTATCGATATAAATTTTGTTCTTTGACATGTATGATAATATATTATATTCTGTGAAATAAATTTAGTTGCAAGCTAAGAAGCATATACACCTGCGTATTATCACTTAATTACTGAAAAAAAGTTGGTCAATTCATCACATCTTGGTTGAAAAATAATATCATCTACAAAACGCACTTTTCAACTTTTCCCAATAATCGTACGATATACACGTATAAGATACGCGATATACGATAAAAAATAAAGATATATACCATGTATGTATGAGTAAAAGTTTTAATAGAAATGATAATCGATCTACGAACACTGCACGCATAAGCAATGCTCTTGTGCGTAATTACGCGTTTAATTCGATAAACGTTCGTTTAGAAATGCCAATGTGCAATACAAGTATAATATTCGAATTAATAAAGAAAGATATCGCGTTCTCGTATCTCGAGATATATATTGATACGATCAGTGCCGTTGAACCGGGGGGGCAATTAACATTAATTATCTTGGCAGACGCGCGAAAAAAATGTTCAACCCACCGTAGTTATTGTTAATTCCACGTTTTCACAACGATGATATCTATGTATCCACGGCAATTAGATGCAAGACATTAATCCTGAACGCTTGGCTATAACGGAGCTGCACGCAGGGAAAAGATCGGGCTCGTGCTCGCTGCGCACGTACGTGCACCTTACGTTTTCACGGCTGCATGCGGCGCGAGTCACGTCAAGGAGGAGTAGGAGCGCTGGGCGTAATGCGTGTGTTCTAGAGCGCATAAAACTACCAGCGGATAAAGTACTGTCAAGTCTTCGGGTGAGGTATACGCGATAACGCGGAGACAGCAACCGGAGACTGCGAAGCACCGGAAATAAAGATCATCAATGCGATTGTAATGTAAAACGAGAGAATCTCACATGGACCGGAAATGGGACAATATCCGTTTGCTTGCATAGATTAAATGTTGTTCTGCGAAAGCGTTTTACAGATATTGCGATATTTTGCTTCGTTTTTTTACGAGATGCCTCAGCTCGCATCTCTTATGGCATTGGCTCGAAGTAGACAACGATAATTTCAACTAGAAATTAGCGTTTTGTGGAACGTGCATAACAATAAAAAAAAAAAAACGGTGGTATTTTCTGTTTCCGTACATGGCAATTTCGCTACTCGCGTTCTATGATAATTGATGAACGGTCGCGATACGTCGGACAAAATTTCTTCGGGCGCGCTCGCGTGTCGCGAATGAAAGTATCCTCCGCAACCGTGTGGTCTATAGGATAATATTTAGAACGATATATTTTTCACTTGGCCACCAGACTGTATAAAGAAAATCGCGTATCTACTATGTGGCTCAGTTCTCGCGTGGAAGTTCACCACGCAGGATTCTTGAGAGATTACCAGGCGGAGGATACGGAAACGGATGGTCGTAATCGATGTGTATACGCGGTGCATTGGTGTGACGCACAGATTTTTTTTATTTGTGTTCGATTACTGAAGAAAACGCCGGCATTTCGCGATTTTGAGCGAAAATGATTTTTTACTGTGTAAGTACTCGGATTGAAGTACTTTGTGAAAGTGTGAAGGTGACAAAATTAGTTCCTTATCGCTATGTGTGGTGACAGAATTAGTTTTTTTTTTCAATTCTTGTGCAAATAAAACAAATCTTAGTTGTTACGTTAAAAAAATTTCATAAATCAGTAATAGAAAAAAAATACGCATGCTATTACACACATTATAATATTTAAAAATGTTACAAATTAAGTGAATTGTCTTTTTGAGAGACAATGTAAAAAGCAACGTAAATGAAGTCAAAAAATATGCATATATTTTTATAAAGTAACATTAAAAAAATAGGAAATCAAACATATAATATAAAAAAGATTATTTTTTATACTTTTTATTAACTTTTAGAGTGTCGGCATGTTTTTCTTGAAATCTTGTATGTTTGATACGCAAAACTTGTAAATATATATACCCTACGTTTTATATAAAAAGTTATCATCTTATATCAAGTTATCGCAGATTCAGAGCAAATATATTATAGCTGTCTCTCTCTCTCTTTCTCTTTCTCTTTCTCTCTCTCTCTCGACCTTTTAAAAGTTAATATCACACAAGTCTATGTACACAAGTGTAAATTAAAGCACGTACTATTTTATTTACTTTTAAATTTTGCATAACAAAATGATGTAATTAGTATTCTTAATTTTTTCTCAGATATCCGTTTTGTTACATAAAAACAATTGATTTCGCAATTCCGTACAAATAATATTATACAAATGTAATTGTTTATGTTACTTCTATAAAAAAAAATTGCTATATAAAGTTTACATTGCGCTAAGCTATATATCTATTATTCATAGTGGAGAAATTGCGCTTTTTATTCCTCCGCTTTTTATTGCTTGTAGAAACGCTCCAATTAGACGATCGAGTTCCTTTTAATTGCAAAGAATACAACAGATGTTGAATTATTTGAACACACACATACACACATACACACACACACATACAATTGTAGTATAAATTATGGTAGAATTTTTGAGCGCGTATCATCCCAGATAGAGTTAAACGCTTTCGAAATTCGATCGACAAAACCGGCTTCGAACTAGGTAAAGACATATGTGCGCACGGTATTCATTTCAATCGACAACTTCGACCGACTTGTTTAACGATAGGCATAAAGAATTATATAGTTTAAATTGGTTCTGTTTTCTCCGCAATTACTTTTCACCGACACTCTCTAAGCAGACCGATTACATGTTGCTCGTGTTTCTGCATTTTACAAGTCAATCACAATGCAATTGTACCTCCACGCGTTGAAAATTTTTTTTGTTGCCAATCATTAAAGTCCCAATTACATTTGTATAAAGGACCATTATTGTCAAATAGACTCAAATGTTCATGAGTCGGTGAGAAAGTCCATGAAGATTTGCTTCCGTGCACATCCAGTTCTTATTTCTATTGCACACGCTCGCATTTTACTTTTCCAGTCTGTTTTTCTTTTCTAGGTCATCTCTCTCTTTGACAAAACAGCATTTATCATTGCATTCTATCCGTAGTTTGCAATGCTTTTAATGCTTTCTTTTTATCAAAACTTGCAGTAGCGCTGCGCAAAATACAATTTAAATTCTTTTCCTTCAATCAAGAAAATATTTCAATATTTTTATAATGTTGTAGATATATTTTGTGTGTTTTTTTGCACACGTTTTTGTTTGTGTAAATACATTTATTATAAATGTTTGATTAATTCAATTTAGTAGTTTTTTTTTTTATTTTTTGTAGGTGATATTGTTATTACTCAGCTGGCCACAAGCGAATTGTTCTGACTTAAAGAATGAGGAGATCTTCGATCAACTTGCAACGGCGTCGGAAAACGTGGCGCGTGTTGTTAAACAGTCGAATGCGGATTCGAATAGGTCTGAAGAACCTTCAAGCGTATCGTCATCCGTACACTCGACAGTACATTATGAAAATTCTAACGGATTCGTGCCCATGATACCTTCCGTCTCTTCGTCGTACGACGATACCGACATGTCATCGTCGAGTGACGTCAGCGATCTGAACGAGAAGGATCTAAATCTGTTTGAAGAAAGCAACGCGACGAATGCCGTAAGTGCTCAAGACACAAGCTCCGACACAAAGGCGAGAGATTTAGAGGAAGACTTAGCGTACTCCTCGGAAGCGAGGATTTTCCTGAATTTCCCAGAATTGCTGACGAACCGCAGATCTTTCGATTTCCAGGAGGGCCGAACGAATGAGTTTGAGCTGCTCAAGGTCAACAACGACACTCCCGCAGTAGCCAACTATCAGGACTTCTACGAGAATCTGCCCAGCACCGACAGCGAGTCTGACGCGTCTTCTTCTTTGGGATATGTGAGCAATGATAAGAAGAAGAGAATTGAGAACTACAACGTGCACAATTATGGTCGACAGTCGACGTCAAGTCGTGATGAAGATCCGTACGCTCATTATTATTCGTACAACAACGCGCAAGACATGAAGAAAACTAATTACGAACGGGAGAAAGTTAACGGCAATTATCGTGGTTTGCAAGATATCGCGAACTACAACGATCAAAGCGCAACCAGACAGAATGCCGGGTCGTCTTCGTCAATAACGAATTACGAAGTCAACGAACTCACGCATAGCGAAACTTACGACAACGCGGCGGAACCGTCGAGAACGCATCCTAGATTTTTCAAACCGGTCGTGGTCGCTGAACCGAACAGCTACAAGACGAAGTTCAGCAGCCAGCTGCAAAACAGCAATTCGAATACTGATTACAAGAATTTGAGGAATTTGGAGCCGACGGGAACGTCGGAAAGCGCGGAGACGTCGAGTCAATACGAGACTTATAATGACAACAGCAGACAGCGCAGTTACCATCGCACAGAAGACTCGAAGAGTTCGGATGAGAGTTCGGATTACTCGGAGTACATCGAGCGACCACGAACAAAAGTGAAAAGTCGAAGACGTCCGTCGTATTCTGACTCTGCAAGAAATCTTCCTAAGGAACATCGAGGAACATCAGCGTCTGACAACAGCTCTGAAGAAGAAAAAGTGCAAAAGCACAGCTCATCAAAAATGAAGTCGTCGCGATACCGAGTGAAGACGAATCCTTGGATCAACGATCCTGTCACAAATCATCAGATTGACAGTATTGAAGATATTAGACACGACAACAGAAATAGCTATACACACACGAGCTCCAAAGCGCATCACGGATCCAGACCGAAAACTGTCAACACATGGAGTCAGATTTCTCCTACTCTGGAGATCTCTCACTCGAACGGAATTGTGTTAGATCAGCTGGAAAAGCCGAAATTTTCCGTTGTTCCCGTTAAGGTCAACTTGGTACCATTAGCGAATTTCGATCACGCGACCGCACTGGACAATAGCCAGGGTTTCGATATGTCCAACGCGATCTTGCACAATTTTGTCACAGCCGCGCCAATCGGAGCGTTCAGCACAGCCGCTCCTCTATTGAATTCACATCACCAGTCTATTCTAGCTCAAAATTTAGCGTTGTCGAAGAATTTGGCAGTTTCCACACCAGTACCACCTGATGTCATAGTTGGTCAGAACACCTTTCAAAATCCCGTGCACACGGTTCTGGTTTCTCAGCCGAGCGAACAGAACAAAGTCGGGGATTCCTTGAGAGCGGGCTATTTGCCGAGCACCGTGACACCCGTATTCGCTTTTACTCCGAGCCTGACACAAGCGTTGCACAACGTGCGAGTTCAAAATAACGTTACACCGCGTACGACTTTTGCCGTGACGCCCGGTTCTACATCCGTCGTCCAGCAGATGCCGATAAATCAGATGCAGTCGGGAGTGCAGCAGCTGATAGTACCGCAACCAACCATTCAGACGTTTCCAAATTATCTGCAAACGCCTCTTCAGACAAATTCTGAATATCAAATTCAATTGAATTCTCACGGATTGCAGGGTCAGAACTTGATAAATCACGGTAACTTGCAGGTGCAAAGTTTACCAACGTCCACGCTGATGTCCGGCCAAACGATGCCGGAGAGCAGAGCCAACTTGATGTCCCATGAGTCGCAGAACAAAGAAAATGTGTATTCCGATTCGAGCGCAAACTTCGTAACTTCCGCGACTATGACTGTAGGCCAGAACGAACAGAAGCATCCGACCAATGTAAATTCGTACTACATACAGAATCAAAATTCGCAGCAAGTGATGAAGCCTCAAGAGAATCACATGTATCAGATGATCAAGGACGTCGATATGACGCCAAAGACAAATACTTACGTTCAAGCGACTCAGATGATACCGACGATGTTGCAGCCCAGCGCGGCTTTAAATAGCATGGCTATGAACACTCATCAACAACAGCTGCTTGCGAATCAGCAACCTCAGCAGTACGACGCTATGCAACAGCTGCAAATTCAAATGAACAAACAGCTGATGAAGAACAGTAGATTACCCAGCGTGCAGACCGCTGACAACATGGCTAGTCACTCGAACACCGTGAACAACCTGAACTTACTTGGGATATCTTCAGGAAACGCGCATCTTCCGGATATAGGCACGAGGAACGTGGAGATTGTTAATCCGAACATCAAACCGAGTTCAATCGACACAACTAACGCATTCAAGGCGATAAATTATCCAATGACTACGCTAACAACGCCAATTCCGATCTTTAGCACTATGAGTTCGGTCACTCCGCAGACTGTCACTCTTCACAATTACATAGATTCTTTGACAGAAACAGGAGCCAAAAATAAGCAGCCAAGTGCAGCAGAACTAAAACCGTCGCAGAATCTGGAACGACCGATGTTCAATCCAATCAACTTTGTTCCGAATGTTGATATCATCAAAAATCAGAACGCTCTCAATAACAAACCCGCCAGCGAACCTGTTCAGCAAGGTTTGAACTTGGTACCCGTCATGCCCGGTGGCAATTTCTTCAAACCATCTTACACAGCGCAAAATGAATTGATTACAAAACCAAAATTAGCTTCGGATCTGCAGAAATACGCCGAGGAGATGTTTAAAGAATCCCTGAAGACGATGTACAACTCGCAGAAGTGGAACAACGACAGGCGACCACAGGAAAACGGTCAGAACAACTCCGAGACAAACGATCTAGCGAAGCTGAGGCTCGAGCTGCAGAAATTGAGAACTTCTTTGACAGAATCGAAATACAAAGACGTTCTTGAGGCGCATCAGAGCGAGACCAAGATGCATGCGACCGATCCGCCCAAATCTTTGAACGACAAGAAGAAAGATCCGCTGTTGTCGACCATAGAGCATCTGCTGAAGACCCGACCTGCGGGACCGATACACATTTTCCACGGCATCGACAGACCAAGTCGTAAACCCAAGCCCGGAGATTCGAGCTTCGACTTCCACGATGATTTCGGTAGTAACAGACACGTGAAAGAATTTCTCTCACCGCCGAGGCCGAATTCCTTCCGCACAAAGAGTCCCTTCCATGAAAAACCGATAAAGAAACGACCAAGATCGTCGAGGTACAAGAATGGTTTGAGAAAACCGACAAGACCGCCGCCGCACAGATTAGAAACGTCCGCCAGTAACGTAGACGTACATCTGGACGGATCGCATTATCAAAGACCGTCGTTCGATCATGATAACTTCAATTTCGATTCCAAGCATCAATCCTTTGATTCATATCCGACGTTCACCACATCGATGCCAGAGGTTCTCAACGATGTTCTCAAAGAGCTCAAAACGTCGAATAAGAAAGATTACGACATTAATCATCCAAGAATACACAATCTCCTCGGGCTGTTGATGAAGAACAAACAATTGCCAAACAGAAGTCCGCAAAACTATTTCCGCGATAAGGATCAAGTGAGGCAGTTCTTCGAGAATGAGAAGCGTCAGATGCAACAGCACTATTACGACGAAGCCCTAAGGGATTATTTCAACAGATCAGAAGCGGCGTTGCAGTCCGACTCGTTCTCCAACAGAAAAGTTTATTCGGGAAATAACGCCGCGTAAATTCGTAATCAAAAAGTACAAGTGAGCCGTCGATCACGCTTATGCCACTCGCCGGATTTGCGCGTGACTAGTAAATCCGCTCGCGAAAGAACTGCAAATTATATAGGCGGACGAGTACGTTTTACCTCGTCTAAGTTAAGCGGACGAGGTTCTTCTCGTCCGCTTTATGCATTAAATAAAAAGTTGTATCGCGTCTCAGAATCGATTGCGCGAATCGCACTGAGTGTTTAATTATAGTAATCAACATTTTATACGGAAGTCGTAAAATTAAAATCGTTAGTATCATATACGCGCTCGCACGGAATAATCGGGAAAGAGAGGAAATTTTCATCGATCGTCTGTAAAATGCGCTAACTAATATACATGTTATGTATGTAAATATTAACTTAAACAACAAGAAATACACACGTAATTACACGGCGTTTGTGCGACGCCTTGTGTTCTATCTCCATTCTCTTTTTTTTTTCGTCAATATTTTCTCTTTCGTTTTATTTGTGTCCAAGGACACAATAAGTAGATCTGAAAACCAGACGAACTTTTTTTTACATTGAGAAGAAAAATGCACGAATTTTGCAAGAGGTAAGTATTGGCAATATTGTATAATTGAATAAATTGGAAAAATATATAAAGATTATCTAATCTTTTATTTTAAAAAAAGTATTAATTATTCTATAATAAACATAAATTTTTTGTCTTGCACTAGTTTTCGCGCACACTTTCTCGTAAAAATAAACCGAAAACTTGATAGAAATTAGTTTGAGAACTCAACTAATTTACGAACCTTGCCAATTTTCACTGTTGATGAATGTGCTCGCGCAAGTTTTCTCGGAATAATAGTTGGTAATTTTGACGAAAGAAATAATTAGTTTTCTAGTGAATAAACACTTATTATTCTCTCTTGGAATGTCTCTCTTAAGTATTCAATAACTTGAAAAATGTGTATAATTACGCAGCAACGTAACTTTGTAGAATATTCTATTATTTTTTTCTCTTAAATTTATTTACAGTATATATATAAATATATATATATATATACAAATATTTTATATATTTCTACTAACATTCTTTTAAGAGTAGAGAGATTTTAAAGAAATAAGGCAAAAACAAATTACTAATAAAAAGACAGATCAACGGCACGTTATAATCACGGCTTCACTGATCAGGGAGAAGCGAGGTGATTTGACGCGGTTTTTCTCGACGCGCTTTTTGTCGGATTTAGAAAAGTCATGCTTATTGTATTGTTTCGCATCAGTAAACGTCGAATATAAAAGATGAGGGAATGGTGGCCGCTGCCAGTTATCGTCAAACTTTGGTGTCTGTCTGTACCGACTAGAAGAGTATCATGTTGGTACGTTGCCTTAGTTCCCTAATAACTTCAAGTAATCAAATGTTTTACTTATTGCACGTCGATTTTGTTTGTGTGTATCTCAATATCAAAGACAGTGGTTTGCACAAGAATGTGACTCGCGTCAAGTTATTATATTTTTCTCAACACGTTTTTTTTTTTTTATATATGTGTGACATTATCTTTCATTAATTTCCATTTTATGATTAAGATATTGTTAATGAAGTATTAAGTCATAAAAAAGTACTTTAATGCATAACATTTTACGCAGATATAGATTTTAGAAAGTATTATTTACATATGCAAACTAAATAAAAATAAGCGCAATAAGATATTTGTATCTTTTTAATTAATATTGTTTTTATTACACGTAATGTGTGTTATATCTAAAATCAATCGCGTGTGTTTGAATACGTTTCAGATTATAAACGTTATTCTCTTCCTGTCGGCAATATGTTTATCTGCGAACGTCGCGACTTCAAGTAAAGCTTACGTTACATCAATAACGTCTACGAAATCGAAACGTCGTGTCGTAGACTCTGGCTATGATAACCAGGAAGAATCCAAAGAAATTCATACCACAGCGAGAATTCCGTCGCTTCAGGATATTAACTCGAGATCATTGCCTTATTATACAAGCGCCGCGACATCGACCGCCGCTCAGACAGTCTCTAACGGCAATTTGAATCACGGATCTGGTTCTCATGCGTATGGCAGTGTGCCAAAGCGGCCGCTCTCTTACATTCCGGCTTCTACTCAGCAGACCGAATCTCTTCGGAACAGCCCGCTCGCTCCGTACTTCGACATATTGAATAATCCGAACGCGTACAGAGCTACGACGAGCGACGAGAAGTCGCTGGATGCACCGAAATCGATCGCGTCGCCATCGATTCAGAAATTGCAAGGTATCTACTCGCCTAGCTACAATGCATTCCATCAGGACAAACCGATCGAATTATCGGGTTTCTCCGACTTCGAATATCCGTCGTTCGCCAGCATTAATAAACTTATCTCCCAAAGCTTTCCGAGCGTCTCCTCGTCTCCCGCGGTACAAGTGCCACTCTATAAAACAAGTTATCCTCTATCAAAAGTTGCCGACTACCCTCACGTTTACGCGCAGAGCTTTCCGATGATGTCGACCGCCACTTTGTCGTCAGACAAAACGACGCAGAGCACGAAGCAGAAAGACGAAGCCACTGTAGACGTGAACGGTAAGAAGATCTCCGTCCCGATCATTCAACTTCAGAGCAATCCGGATCTCTCTGGAGTTTTACCGGTCTTCGAAAACCAGCCGTTTCTCGTAAGCGCAAACTACGCGGTCGACGACTTGGGATTTAACTTTGGCGCGACGCCAAAATTCAACACGGCTCTTCAATCGAGAAAAGTTTCGCCGTTTTTATCGCCTTTATCGAGTTTCCAAGGTCACGTTGTGCCAATTCAGACGGCCAACGGTAGTCCGCAATTCCCGCAGTACAAAGGAGCTGTCGTAGAAGCTTACCCTGTCCCAACTACCGTTCCAAAGGCACAAGGAAGTTATGAATCCCTTTACAGTCAACCACAATTGCACTTCGGCAAAGAACATCGGGGTGACGTGGAGTCCGGTAACATACAACAGAATACTGTTCATCCTTCCGTGTCAACGGATGATATTCTAGAAGACGCTGAGGTTATCAATCCTAAAAATCCGGAACCACACAAACCGCAGCCTGACGAAGACGACAGAGATGATGAAAGTTCGTGTGATTATATAGAGCAATTAATTAAAACCATTTTCATCCGTAACGCGAATTTTATATTCTTAATATACATATATATTAATATAAATAAATATATATATATAT
>NW_018020645.1:551565-556029 GCF_002006095.1 Pseudomyrmex gracilis
ATATATATATATATTAATATATTTTTTTCAGGATACAAACAGCCGGAAAAAGAATATGAAAGTTCCGAAGATGACGATGATGAGCAGCAATCTAAAAAGTTTAAAGAGCCACCGACGGAAAGCGACTTCAAGCCTTCGATGTCTTTCCCCTTTAAAGAATACGACGAGAGATTCGGAAAATATAGAGCGCAAAGTGACGAGGATCCCGACGATGATAATTCAAATTCGAGATATAAGAATTATTCGTCACCGAGCAATGATGAAGAGGAGGAAAATTCGTCATCGGACTATCGCGCTAAGTACGCCGAACTTCCAAAAACGTCGTCGCGCGACTCGTACGAAGAAGAAGACGAAGAGGAGAGTCGCAAGCACGAAGAAAAACGCGAAGAAACCGAAGAGGATTCTTACGAAGTGGAACCGAAACATACGAAATATTACGGGAAAGACTTGGAGCAGGAATTTGAAGAATCTTACAGAAAAGAACTACCGAAACAGAGTAAGTATAAGAAACTCGACGATACGACGCATTACAGAGCTCTGACGTTTACGTTTTTTTTATTTGCTTACAGAATACGTGCACTTGAAGGAAGTGCCAGAAATAGATAGTCACAACAATCCAGTGGTTCGTAAACGACAACAAAAGAATAAAAATCGATCCCGCGGAAATGATGAGCAACGTGAGGAGTCGAAGAGACAGGAATCACAGACTTACCGAAAAAATCGTAAAGTTCCCAGGACTGGTTACAGAGACATTGCGGCTTACGCTTCAGACATCTCCGTTCAAACGACGCCCAAAGTGATTTACGAAGAGGCTTTCGGATACAAAAATCCAGAAACCGGCAAGTATTTTAAGCGCGCGAAAACTAATGAGAAATACGTGTCGCCTAAGAAATCGCCAAAAGAAGATAGTTATTTTCATGCCGCCAAGTACTACAAACACTTGTCGAAAAATAATGATCCGTACTTGTCTTCGAGCAACTGGAAAGCGAGCAAAACCCTAGCCGAAGAAACGGTCCTTCGTTCGAACGTGAGGCAATTGTCGGATCCTCGCAGCGAAACTTCCTTTTATGGACCGAGCGCGGTGAGAGGACACGTGCGTTCTCTCACGAACGCAGAAATTCTTCGTGATCTGACGGGAATTTAACCGATAAAGTGTAACCAAATACTTATGGAAAATAATGTTAACATTAATGTTAATTTTAGACTAAAATTTTTCCGTCGCTCATAGTTATTCTTACTTTCTCGTTACAGAAATTTGTTGCTAATTTTTTAATTTTATATATATAATAACAAAATATATATACAGATACGAATTTCAAGTTTTACTTGCGATTTTGTTATGTTCCTTAATTTATAAATAACGTTACATATTACAAACATATAAAGACACATCTATTAGTTGTAAGTAAACGAATATGTATGACATTTTTATAAAGTAGTATAATTTGAAATTTTATATATTAAATATATTAATTATATATTATATATTAAATATATTTAAAAAAAACCTTATGTACAAGACTTTAACAGACAATACAAATATGTAAGTTTTTGAATCTAATAATAAAATATATACACATATTTAAATAACACTGCTGGCTGCTATTTTTATTTACTTGAATATTTTATAAAACTCGCACGTGTCGATAAAAAATACGTAAAGATTGAAATCAAACACACAATCTCTCTTTCAAAATAATAATATCGATTAAATAAATTTATCTGACATTTATTTTGACGCGATAGCGTAGCGGAAGTACTTGCTACATCACCATTGAGTAACTACTTCCTTAAGTTTGAAGTCGAGATAGAATCTTTGTCTTATCGATTTCCAGGACATAAATAGTCTTGCGCACAGTGATTGTACAGCACACGCCTTTCAGAAAATCATCATTAAAAACGAAGACTATAATTTTGTTTGTAATACATGAACTTTTACCTACACCTTATGATAGTTCTAATTAATTCCCTGATTATCCCAAAGGCGGTGGAGCATTCTCCTTCGCGTCTATCATAAGTTGTATATATACCAGGATTCCACTGTGGAAGATTCAGTATCATCAGCAATATCACTCAAGATGAAGACTCTCGTGACGGTAATCAGAAGCTCTCAAACATCTTTGGCTTTGTTCAAGATTTCTAAAATATCATTTTTTTTATTTTGAACGATAATAGATATGTGGATTTTTTTGTTTTGTTTTTATAGATCTTGTTGCTATCTGTAGTTGCGTCTGAAGTGGAACTGAAATCGATAGGAAAAAAGCAAAAGCGTGGTGTAGCATTTTTCGGATCGCCTGATTTCTTTGGATTTGTACCAGCCTTTGGTCCTCCCGCCTGGGGTCCTACAGGTTTTGCAGCTTCATCTTGGAATCCGCCAGTCTCTGCTGATGTAGCCCTCGCACAGGTTCAAGCTCAAGCCACACACAATGTCGCTCTTCAGGTATGCACATTTTGATTTTACATGTGTTTATGTAAATTTTATTTTATGTAAATTTTATTTTAAATATAAAACTTTGAGAAAATCACAGTTTTATTTGCTATCAATTTGCATACGGCAGGCTTTGAAAGATCCAGTTCCTGGCACACCCACAATTGTGTATCCGCCGGAGGTCTTGCGCGCGATTCAGCAAGCGAAAGAGGCGAACAACAATGTTGTCGTGGCTCAGCACAAAGTTGCGGAAGCGAAGCATGCCGCGCTATTTCAGCAGAAAATTGCATTAGCGAAGGAGGCAGCGGCGAGAGAAGCTGCTGCGAGGTACGAATAATTAATTCACTCGATTTTACGTCATTACGTGTGTGATTGTATTCTCGCAGAACCGCATTTTCTTTCTCTCATTTATCGTACGCTACATTTTTGCAGATCGCAGGAAATCTCACAACACGCCGAAGCCGAGGCTAAAGCCAGTGCACGACAACTCGTGGCGTTGCAGCAGAGATTAGCGACTTTGAAAGACGCGGTGGCAGCCGCACAAAGGGTGGCGGCTGCTAGGGAAGCAGCTGCAGCTGCGGCAATCCAAAGAAACGCGTCAGAAACTGCGGCGGAACTACGAAAGCAGGATGTTGACAAGCAAATTAGCCAGAGCGAGCAAGAAGCTAAAGTATTGTTACCGAAATATATACGATCTGTTCTTATTGTTTTCTCTTATAAATTTTTGATAATATATTCCTATTTAATTGTATTTTTTTTTTCCCCAGGTGAAAGATGTGATAGCTGCGAAAGAAAATGCAATTGCAGCTGCGGTTCAGCAAGCGAATTTACAGAAACCCGCTCATCATCCTTGGGGTTGAAAGTTGAATTATAATATTGTATTTATATATATTATATGCGTTACATTATTATATTTAGGTGGTGGCACATGAAAAACGGGTCTATGTGTAATCTAAATATATTTTTATATAATTGTTATGTATGTATGACTTATATTTCAGTAATAAAAGTTACGCGTACAAGTTATCTCGCGAGTTTTTCATTGGGGTATCTTTTACTCATTGCTTTAATTATTTAGTTTCTTAATTAATATTAGTTTAACGCAACATAATAATGTGTCTTTAATCTTATACAAATAAATGTTTATAATTCTACTTTTTTTAAAATAAAATAATGTTATCAGCAGTTGGTAAAAACTACTGTAGAATTTTTAGTTGTAGAACAATACAATATATCGCGTTCACAGAGACACAACAGTTATTTATTTCAGTTATTTATTTTAGTTGCATAATATGTGTGTTGTTTTAAACATGATAATGTGACAGCACTATTTTAAATATTATTAATAATATTATTTTTACTGTTATTACCATTGGACGATGACGTCGTGACTTTGAAGACATATAATACCATCCGTCAGCAAGAGATTGTTTAAAAAATATATATCCTATATGAAAAAGCGTGTGCAAACAATCAGAATCGATTCTATCGATCTTGATTGTTGCCTCTTTTCCGCGATGCTAATTGGTTGTCTCGAAGGTGCGCTTCGTTCACGTTGTATACTACTAGCTGTCATTGCGGTGAGGTTGTGATTGCATATGACAGATCGAGTTATATATCAGTATTTTGTGTTGGCGCGTAAGAGATGATCGAGAGTATGTTATATTTGTAAAACTTGTGAGAAAAACGGAAATAAAATTAAATAAAATTATCTTATGATAAAAATATTTCTTTCATGTATGTATTTGATTTCTTTTATGCATATATTAGAATATATCTCTAAAGGCCCTTCTACAATAAGATATTAGTAATAAATCAGAAATCAGAAACAAGATTTTTGACCAATCACAGACAAATTACAGAAGAATAATCGANTGTGATTGGTCTATTTCTTACGACTGTATTATATCTTATTGTAGAAGGCCACTAAGGTGTCGTTTACAATACAGTCATAAGCTGTAAGCGCTAAAAAATTGACCAATCACAATCGATTAGGCCCATTCTACAATTAGATATTAGTTTAGTCGTAAGCTGTA
>NW_018020645.1:556904-559290 GCF_002006095.1 Pseudomyrmex gracilis
GAAGTAAAAGTAACTTGTTTGTTAATTATTATTTTTCTTTCTTGAAGATAAGTAAAGTAATATATAGAATGTAATGTAAAAGTAATAGCGCGCGCGTAGCGCGTGTCTGTTATATCACATAAAATTATAATAGCGCGCGTGTAACGCGCGCCTGTGTTGTGCTAGTATAAAATAAAAAATAAAAAATAAAAAATTTTAAAAGCTATTCCGTCTCTCTAAACCTCAATCCTATCTCAAAATATTTTGCTTTACAAGTTAAAACAATTAAAAAAGCAACAATGAAATGTAAAAAAAGAAACAATAAAAAGATACCAAGTCATCTCTTAGAAAGTAAATTCAGTATCGTTTTTCTAGTCTAGGAAAAACATATCTACTATACTCGTTAATGATTTAAAAGCATGTGGTTTTTTTTTAAATAAAAAACCAGAAGAATGCAGTTCTGATAATAAGAATGTGCAAGAAATAAAACAACAACGAGAGAAACCTACAAGACATGTATGAATTATATTCTTTTTTATCGCGACAAATCGTAAAACTGATTATCTAACAATCGTGATCATTATATATCAAACGGAACATCGCCGTCACAGGTGGCTGCTGTTGCGTGCAATTAAAAATTCTCGCTAGATGTACGTATGTACGTGTCGATTGAAATAAAAAATATGGGAGCATTGACATTACAAGTCTAGATAAAATCTGAGATAATCGCACATGTAATAAATCATCAGATGAAAAACTATGAAATAATTAAAGAAGATTGTTTTAAAGTAGAAAAAATGTTTCTTAATCGCAATTAGAAAAAGAAAGAGAAGAGAAAATGTCGCGATAAGAATTTTAGTAAAACACATTTTGTTTTATTTTTGACAAATTTGTAAATAAAAACTTTCTAAAATTTATATTAATTCTTTAAGTTACTGAACAACAAAGAATTTTTAATTAATACTTCAAACTTTACACCAACCGTTTTATTTTTTGAAGATATTTCACGCTCTAGATATTTAAATCTTGAGAGTGAAATTTTCCAGATATCTGCTAGCTTTTCAAATTTTTAGTCTACTTCGTAATTTAGAATGTATCTGTAGAAAGCCCCGGATATATCTTTGCCAAGAGAATTGGCAAACAATGGAGGTGAGGTCAGTGTCCAGTTACGTGGAACGTGATGCCGAGATCAAGTGCCCACAACTTGCATCCTGCCGCCGGTTATTCGGGCGTAGTTGTCAGTGTCCAAATCTATACGAGTGTGTAGACACTCGAATGTAGCCCCAGGACCTTTCACTGATCCCTTTCGTTCCCAGTCATTCGCGGTTTTCTCTAGCGTCGCTCGTCACCCCGGTGATGCCGCTTCGAGTTCTATGAGCTGGATACAGCAATTACGGCGGAAGAAAGTCGTTCGATCAAAGTCGTTCTTTCCGTGTCCCCCGAGCTGTTTCGCGCCCACACCCTCGTTTATTCGTGAGGACAATGGACTTTCGACACAGCAAAAAACACTGCCTGGAGACTGAGGTCACGTCTTCCGTGCAAATAAAATAGTAGTATTAATGACTCGGAAGAGCATAAAAGCAAAGAGAAACATGCACCAAAAACACTAAATAAATAACTTCTCTATACTTTTTACTTCTTTAGTAGAATTAAAACGTTTTTAGTAAATTTTAAACAAATAAAAATCGTACGATAATATAATTACATTTTGTTGGGAAGTGATGAAATTGTTACTAAACTTTGAGAATGTTAAATTTGTAATTTAAATTAAAAAATTTAATTGTCGCAGACAAATTTCGATCGTCAATTTTTCTTTTTTTTGTCACGGTAATATCCAAATAAATTTACTGTTAATCAACATTTTTCTATTTTCAATGTATTGCATGTAACATGAAATGCTTGAGGATATAATGAGTGTTTACATATCTAATCAATATCAAGATCCGGTTGAGCGTTTACGTAAACTAGATCATTTCATGCAAGACCGTGCGCGTAAAGCGATGCGAAGATACCGGAGAATACAATGCGCGAATCTTTTTATCTATTGTGCCCTAGGTACGAGCCGTGTCAAACTAAACCTAGGATCGCTCGTCAGACGCGTAATTGTCTGTGAAATCGGGATTTGAGTGACGGGTTTAAACGGCGTGAAAAGCGCCACGTGACAATTACGCTCGTTAAAGACTGGGAATAATGAAGCTTGTAAAGGTCACGTGACCTTTAGGTAACTTAAACGTCGAAGGTCTCAATCCGATTGAACACGGTCAATCATTCGTTCGGCAATGTCGCCATTGTTGCAGTTAAACACACCGTTCAAGAAGAGAACGCAATCGCTACAACGATCGTTAGATCCATCTTTCAAATCCGAACCGGATAATGCTTTCATTGGTCGCGCTTTTTTTTTTTTTTT
>NW_018020645.1:559385-686752 GCF_002006095.1 Pseudomyrmex gracilis
TTTTTTTTTTTTTTTTTTTTTTTCATCTCACAAATTAGCGCAAAGTCAGGCAATACGGTTATTAAATGCCTCTCTGCGTGAATAACAAGACAAGCTATATCTATATCTAAATATACGACATGTCGTTCCATTCGTACTCTTCTCCGAGGATAATGACGCAAATAATTTTTATGAAAGCGTATTTTTATGATTCTCTTCTGTTAGAGCGAAATCAGTCGGGCGAACTTCACTTTGTAAGTGTCGCAATTATAACTCACACGGATAATTTGTAAAAATTCTTTATTTCTTTCCCCGAGCGCAATTACCTATCCGCAACATATTTGTGAGCAGATATAATTAATTGTTATAAGCAAAAACTTATATTTTTAGCGTTTAAGAACGGGAGTAGTTTCTCTGTAACTCGCACAAGAAACGAAATATGATACTTGAGTGCGTATCAACATGTAGAAGCTTCACTTTGTTGCTCAGAGAGTCAGCGCACTAAGACACGTTTTCATTTTACCGCACGGAGTCGCTATATATATTTCACAAAAGAACACAGAAAACCGGTTCAGAGAGCAAAACAAATTTCACTTTCGTATCTATTTCAAGATGTGGAAGATAACGAGAGAACATCAGTTTATGTTGATGTTCTCGTCGCGCTTACAAAAGGAATTTGCTATCAGAGAGTTATGCATTATTTCAACAATATTCATAACAGATTCATATATCTGTTATAAAGTTAAAATTCATTAAAACATTGTAAATTATCAATACTCGTTGAATTCGATTTTCGGATCAAAATCATTTTCGTTCAAAATCGATCATAGAAAACTGTTATCGATTTAAGTCCTATCACAGATTCGAGAAATTTGTCATTTTTAATTTACAATTTTTAATCTACAATTGACTATCAGTTTAAAGCTTGAAATTCTAACAGTGATAAATTTTGACAAGGTTTTCTTCAAGCTGTAACGTAATTCGCAACCGGATCGAGAAACGCATTCTGACTGTATTTCTGACTGTACTTGTCTCGGGTTTCGATTCTACTAGAGGGATCAAGAACAAACTCGTTCCCGATTTGCTAATCGGATATAGGTGCGGGCACGCGAATCTAGTTTCCACAAGAGACATCGGCTATCTTGGATGAGTAGGGGAGAGGGAGAAAGCGTCATGTATAAAAACGAACGGTCCATCGGAACCAATCCGCAGTATCACATTCGTTGTATCGTTCACGTTATCGTATCTCTCATCGCGACGTGTTTCTGAAAAATGTTTCTTCTGTCCTCCGTAAGTAGCGAAAGACGAATGTAAGGTACCGCGTTTCGGGACGGGCGTATACGCGTGGGAATCGCGGAAGCGGAGATTCAAGGCACCCGATACTTCACCGACTCGCACGCGAGTTCCGGCTTCACTTTGTTCCGCCGAACAATAGCGATGGAAAGTGATTGTCGATATTTCCATTCTTCACTTTCGTACGATATATAGTACGATAGTAATTCAGTATAGATTCAGGAGTATCTCGCGAGACGGGTGATAATTCAAACACATATCCGCTCAGACGTACCATATTCTTTCGAGGGAAAGAAAGAGTACATTGACGAATGTTTCAAAGTGTCCCAATCGCGAATATACATAGATGTTCTTTATCACATTTTTTTTTACGTCGCTCATATATTTGTCATAAAACAATGTGGTTGACACCAACTGCGATGAAAGAGAAAGAATGTATGAGGGAGAAAAGGGGAAGGAAAAAAAAGAGAGAAAAAAATATAGATTAAAACTAGAAAAAGTTCTTAAATTTATTTCCTTTTTTTAAAACTATATCCAATGTAATTAAATAATCTATCTATTTATCTAATTATATATCTAATAATAGTTTATCACACATAAGGTTGATTTTAAAAATTACTATTTATTTAACAATATTTTATTATAATATTTTTTACAGTAAAAAGATGTTAATTATTTCAGATACTCATTCTATGTTACTTAACAAAAGCAACAATTGCCAGTTTTGCAGGGAGTGAGTCGGGATGGCATGGGTAAGCAAGCGCAAATGAGAGGATTCGGTCGTCATATTCATCACAAGACATTGCGTGTCTCTCTCATTGTACTGTCACTAATTACTGATTTTAATAGAGTGTCTAGTTACGGATCTACCGGCCAGAATATAAATATTCATCAGAATCTCGGCTATTCTTCTTACGGAAATGGTGATCTTCACACAGGAATGGGCCACGAAGTTAACCATGGGAACATCCAGCACCTGGCGGTTCAATCTATACCAATCAGCGAACATATAGAAGTTACGAAACCGGTGGTTGTGCCAGTTGTAAAAAACATCGGTAAGAATTTGTAATAAATAAATCAAGTAAACGCCAATAAATTATATAATAACATTTACATTGTGACAACAATGATGATAACAGTAAAATTGTTATAAACAAAAATAGATAATATTTAGAATTGATAGTTCTTGTAATAACACGTATATCTCTCGCGCATTGAGATTGGAACAAGAAAATACATTTATCAAAAAGTTTTAATTCATTTTGTATTATTTCTGAAAGTAGCAATTACTAACTGGAAAACTTCTTTATCGACACGCAAAAAAACAAATTGCATTTACGTTTGAATACCAAAGTACGTTGTGAAACTTTTAAGAAAAAGCGAATATCAGAAAATCCTCCTGTTCTTTCAATAAGATTACATTTTCTTTGGGTTGAACCTCTATTCTTGTATTTTTTATAGAAGCGTATAAATAAAATCACTTCTTTCCTTTAAACAATTGATGTGACCAACGGACTAGAAGAAGAAGGTAGAGATAGACGGACTAAATTATTATTTATCTTGGAAACATATAGGAATCCCAGTGGCTCAACCCGTGGCAATTCCCGTGCCTCATCCTGTGGCGGTGGCAGTTGCTCAGCCTTACCCCATCCACGTGCCGGTCGCCCATCCGGTTCCCGTGCCAGTCGTGAAGACCATCGCGATACCGGTGGAGAAGAAAGTGCCGTATCCGGTGGAGAAGATAGTGCCGGTGCCGGTGGAAAAGCCAGTCCCGATAACGGTGGAGAGGCATATACCTGTGCCGGTTGAAAAACCATATCCGATCCACATTCCGATCTACAAACACGTTTTCCATCGAAAAACGAAGAAGCACGGTCACTGGATATACTGAGAGAAGCTCGCATTATAAGATAATTAAATAGGATTCCAGAGCGCGACTCGTACGAGTTATCAATCTGCGAAGTCAGGATAACGCTGAATGGCGTGTTGCAGTATAAACTCGCCCCACGATCATTTTTCATAGACTCCAAATACTGTTACTTGTAGATAAAAAAGTTGTCACACTAGTAATAATATCGATAATGTGAGAAAATATCTGTTTTTTTCTCACTCTCGCGTCGATTATACCTCTACCATACCTCCTGGCGTGTGTGTTCTTTACTTGCTGCCAAATATTAACGTTATTTAATAAAGAAGTTTTTTTTATATAAATAGTGTATTATATTATTTCTCTCCTATTATAGTTTCTGTTACATTTTAGCTTAATTATATATTTTTGCGGTTATTTTAAGACGTACGTCTTGCAACAAAAGTTATTGAGATACATCCTACCTAGATTTGCATTTAATAATGTTAGAAGTATGATTTATGCATTGTGCACATTACGTGAACCTTCACTTCCCTTTCATTTCCGTGTAATTTCCGCCGAGATGTTATCGTAGAAGAACGTAAAACCGAACTAAATCTACACTTAACTTAAAGCGTCAATGATTAATCAATGATTACTTCCCGGAAGTTTTTTATAATGTGTCCTTTTTCTATATTATTATATCTTTCACGCTTCACACACACATACACACACACACATACACACACACATGATTTACTGTTATATATGAGCTATATACAATCTGTTTCGGATTCTTTGGAAGTAGTCACGGTTCAGTGCATCGGCAATTTCATTTCTCTTGCTAGCTCGAATGAATCAAAGTGTGAAAGTATTTTATTCGAATTTTTTTGAGTTTATTCATTTAATCGTATCTAGTCGTATTAATTATTTTACAAAAAAATTAAATATTTATCTGATAGCTATGTTCTAAATATATATATATATATAATATTTACTTTGCAAAATATTTCCAAAAATGTATAATAATTATATTGAATAATTATATTAAATCTTGTAAACTACATGGAAATTATTATTGTGCATTAAAAACACATCACAAACTTTATTAATAAACTACTACTTTATTAATAAACAGAATTTTCAATTGTTTATGAGTTTTTTAGAAACCTAAGTTTAATTGAATCTTATTAGTTCATCGAAAAAATAAAAAAACAATTTTGCGTGAAAAACTTACATTAGTATACGTATTAGAGATTATGTTTTCTAATAACAATAATAATAAAAAAAGTAGTGCGTTATAAATCATTAGTGAGTCTGAGTACATCGTTCACGAATTCGTTATGCTCTCTTCCCACACGTTGTTAAAAGTTACGTGCGCGCATGCGTGCGTCAAAATTAGTTTGTCGTGTTTTGTGATTAAATTGCTATTGGTCACATGACATTATTAATAAATAATCTTCACACTTATAAGCACTAAGTCAAGTAAAAAAATAATTAAATTTGCTAGTAGGCAAGCTTTTTTGTTGTATATACATATATATTTTGTTTCCTTTAAGATTAGAACAAATTGCAAATATAGAATTAAAGTATTTATTAATAAAATATGTATATAATATATCTTAACTTTTTTTAAATAAAGTAAAAAGTACTCATATCTTATTTTACAAAAAAAAAAAAACGTATGCAACACTCACGTGAAACTAAAACCGGAAAGAGCGATCTCGTGACAAACGACGTGCAAATTTAGCAGATATCTTACGAGGAACATGTCGAAGTAACAGTAGGGTAGACGCTGCGGTAAACGTGAAAATCCGCGCGTAGACGCTCACTGTGCGTAACGGAATAGAAAATGTCTAATCCGTTGTCAATGTTAAGGCCGCGAGGACATGGTCAATTATTTTCACGCGCACGGCTGCAGCGAAACAATTGCGCCGGGCGGGTGTAATTCGCCGCAGCACGAGGCGAGACGAAATCACAGCGTCTACAGTGAAAGGCCTCACAGTATATTAAGACGGGAAATAGCTGAAGATATATCAGTTGTAGAACAGACTTACAAGCAACTTGAGGTGTACAAAAATTATGTGTGGAAACATGAATAGAATCGTACGTATATATTTGATAAGTTGATAAAAGTTAAAGTTTTTATCTGTCAAAACTTTACCGTATACGTTGTCAAACTTTGTTGTAATTGTCTTCTACTTTTCAAACTGTGCACAGCAATTTTATGATAAATAACATAAGCTCGATATTTGACGTACAAAAAAGACAAATGATTAAAAATTAAAACTTTGCGTAATTATTTATTTACATTTTATTATATACGTATTATGTTACCTTACATTTAACTTATGTACCGCGTCATTGTTTCTTTTAGAGATTTGATATATTAAGAGCGTAGATATATATGCATATTTTTATGAGTCTGATTAATTTAAAAAAACCAGCACATCAAAATTCTAATTAACACTCCGTTTTCTTGTGCGATGCGGATTGCCAGTGTGTGTATTTATACATTTACTTTCCATAAAGTGCACTTTTTAGTTTTATTAATTTTCGCGATATACAGGTGCTGCTTTCTCTGATGTCCTTGGCCGCGGCCACGCCGGTGATCGTGAACCAAAATGAAGAACCCTTCACGATCATGCAACTCTACAGCGCTCATTTAGCGATTGATCGTTCTGATCAGGATATTTCCGGCACTTCCGGCTACGGGGGAGGTTACGGGGGTGGTGACTACGGAGGTCACGGCGGTGGTGACTACGGAGGTCACAGCGGAAGTGGCTATGATGCTAGTTCCGGTGGACATTTAGAATCATCTTCCGGCGGTTTCGACGGTGGTCATCAGGATTTCTCTTCTGGAGGCGGTGATTTCGGTGGTCACGGTGGTGACGATGGCGGTCACGGAATCTCGTTAGACGCTGGACAAAATTACGTTCACAGTGTTCCCGTTTCTGAGCACGTCGAAGTGACAAAGCCTGTAGCAATACCAGTCTACAAGCACATCGGTAACGTATATTTGCTCTTCTACTTTTTTTCTTCCTAGATTTGCAATTAAAATTTGATACTAAAGAAAAATAGTTAATTTTGTTAATAAGGGGGTTGTGAAGAGGGGTTTTTTTGTTTCTTCATTTTTTCGCACATTCTGAAGATACTTTCTGGCAAACAAAACAATTTTCTTTCAGGTGTACCGGTTCCAAAATCAGTACCGATTCCCGTGCCGCATCCGGTAGCAGTTGGTGTTCCGCAACCTTATCCCGTCCACGTTCCCGTCCCAAAACACGTTCCCATTCAGGTGATAAAGACGATTGCGATCCCGGTCGAGAAGAAGGTTCCTTATCCCGTGGAAAAACACATTCCCGTACCCGTCGAAAAGCCAGTTCCTATCACGATCGAGAAACACATTCCCGTCCCCGTTGTGAAACCGTATCCCATCAAAATTCCCGTTTACAAGACCATTTATCATCATGCGAAGAAACATTAGAGCACACCTGATGAGATTGTCTGTGGTACATTTTTTTTTTTTTGAAACAAGAGGAACAGGGTATATTATCGTAGAAGAGTGAACATTAGTGATTTGGTTTTAGATGTGACATGTTATATAATATTTGTTTGTTGTTTTTCTCGATCGGCAAATTCAAGCGGCGAATTTCGCTATTCATTAATTCATGTTATATTCTTTTTTATACTTTTCTTTGCAAAAAAGTTTTTTAGTACTAGATATTATTTATTCGACTTTTATGCGTATGTAATGTTATCGTGATAAAAACTGTTATATAAGGATCGATCAAAACGTGAAAAGGCGAGACTTCTTTTATCGATCGATTTCGCCTTGATGAGTAGAAAGTACACGAAAAACTTATTTTCCGTTGGAATGATTCTCGACTGAACTATTTGTTCTTTGTATATAAATGTATAAGCGCGCGTTTCTTTGTGAACGCCAGCGCTATCGACGCATTGTTGAGTTACCTTTTTTTCATATTTGTTGTTCTATTGTTTTTTTTAAATAAAATGCTTATAAAACTACACACTCTTGTTATTCTTGTTTGGTGAAAGTTCGTCATCGACATGCTTTTTGCCGCCTTCGTACGTAAATCAGAAAGTGTTGAGGTAATTTTATAAATTAAGATAATGAGCTCGTCTAAATGAAATTAACAATTAACATTTCTGTTCTTGTTATATTTAATACCGATGAGAGGAAAGAGCTTATTAAAGTAGTATACCAGCAGCGATATATACATGTATATAAAAACCAGAGATTTATGACGTATATGTAAAAACTATTCACATAACTTTTATATGCACGTATATGTATAAACCACATAATATACATATATCTGTGATATTTTGATCAATTACTACTTTTTAGAATTATTTTAAACAGTAAAAAATAATTCTCTTTGTAAAATTATGTAAATGACTTTTATCAACAACTTTAGATACTATCCACTAAAAATCAGAAAATAAGACCAAAATAATAAATAAGATTAATAAAAACTAAATGTGTTGATTGATGAGAGCTGTTGATTGTTTGCGCAGATTATCTTACGTAATTGCATTGAAGAAGAATTTAGTTCATAGTCTAGATATTTA
Organism: Pseudomyrmex gracilis; assembly: GCF_002006095.1. Lineage (NCBI taxonomy): Eukaryota > Metazoa > Arthropoda > Insecta > Hymenoptera > Formicidae > Pseudomyrmex > Pseudomyrmex gracilis. Next base: position 567,097 of record NW_018020645.1, read on the forward strand.
GAATTTTTTTTCTTTTATAAACATTTTACCTCTTCCTCCATCTTTGATGCAAAATAAAGATATATGAACACTACAAAATAATCTTCATGTGTAACATAACATGTATTTTCATAAGATGACACATTTGTATTAATAAATATAAAGAAACAGTGGTCACATAATTTATATGCGTTCTTGCTGGAGATAGTAAAGCAAGAAGAGCTCATAATAACGACTTTCACTAGCGATTTTCGATAAAAGCACCGACAATTCCGTGGAAAGCAGACGTCAGACAAATTGATTCGCCCGCGATGAACGAGATCATCGCGGTTGCTGCAACAAATCATCCGTGACAATTTCGTTGGATTCAGCTACAGACAAACTCAAAGATTTTATCGTTGTACAACGAGAAGTGACCGATAAAATATAAAAAACTGAAATTCATGTAAACCACAGATGAATATTCATAGTGTCGGAAAAACTAAGAAAGTTTACCTAAAGAAATATGAAAGCAATATATAAATATTACAAGATTTTGCAATTTGCTCACTTTCAACAATTTGTTATCAATAATATAATAACATGTTACATAATCGACGCACTTTTGTTTTTCTGGACTTTTTTTTTACATCTTGCTTGATGTTTTGTTTCTATATTATTTATGTTATCTATATATTATTTTTTTTACATAAATGTAAAAAAATGTAAATAAAACTTATTAGTTCTATAAATTATTAGTACTATAAAAATTATATTCTTATTGTAATAGAGTAAATTTATTAGTAAAGTAGAGTAAATTTACTAGAAAATTATTAGTACTATAAAAATTATATTCTTATTTAATTTCTTTGAATTATATTCTTATTGTAATAGAGTAAATTTAGTTTACTTTGTAAAATATTTTATTAATACGTAAGCAATTTATAATGCAATCAGAAACAAAATTAAAATAATTCGTTATAAGCAATTATTGCGTGCTATATTAGACGTTACATAATACCTGGAGTGGCGACAGTGATTACAATCGCACAGTTCAACAATCACACTATCCAGATATCGTGTGGTAAAGGTGTGGGGTATCCTTTTAGAGTGGGGTGACGTGGTGGTTCCAGACTTCTCTCTGTGCAGGCGGTATATAAAGTGACGACTAAAAGAATCTATCTCGAGTACACTACTTATTCATGAACGATAGAGATATCTTAGCTAAGCGATGAAAAAAATTGTACGTAAAGGCTCGTCTCGGTTAGGTAATAAACAGTTGTAAAGCTCGTGTTTGATATTTATATTAATTATCATTGTATATTCAACTCTATTCGAACTAAGTGAATTGATAAAATATATGTACTGTGCAATTCGTGCGGCATATTTTTCTTTTTTTTTTTTTTGATCAGAGAAATAATTAAAATTCATTGGATTTTTTAAATTTCGGACGTTCATTTCTTGATATTTAAGATTGTGCTGCTGGGACTTATCGCCTGCTCTCACGGTTCCGGTTGGGAGTCCCTTGGAAGTCACGGCGAGCTTACTCTTGGAGAAATTTCTATAGACCATGATGACTTGGGAGCTTTTAACTTGGGAACAGGTTTGCATATTTACGTTGTATTTGGCCATTAGCGTAACGCGATTTGTCTGTGCGATATATTTTCTACCTGTAAATTTTATAAACGACACTGTCGTTAAATAGCAATTTGTCACGGCAACTATACGTGACGATAATGTGTGTTGGGTATATAAATTGCAAGTCTCGTTGTACAGGCGTGACGAATAAATAATCAGATTTTAAATTTTAGAGAGTCATTCTTCAGATTTCTTGGGAGATCATTTGTCAAATGGTTGGCACTCGGGTTTGCACGGATCCCATGTAATCCCCGTTGTTAAGCACGTTGGTAATGTAAAAAAAATTTTTAATCACGAGAAATCACTGAGAAATTCTTTAGATATTGATAACAAAATAATAACAAAAAAAGCAAGACATTAACTCTAGTAAATAGACATATTTATCGTCTTATCTCGAAATCCCATTAACAGTTTGTTATATTATTTTATCGCACGGTATTTGGTGATAGGAATACCGACGATCAAGCAAGTTCCGATCAGCGTTCCGCATCCAGTGGTGCAAACTGTTCCACAGCCTTATCCCGTCCCCGTGGTGGTAACGAAGCCTGTACCATATCAGGTGACTGCACAATAATTAACGTCAATCTTAAAAGCGAAGTTACTGATCATTATCTCTCCTCCGCTGAAATCTGTCTCGTGTCTTTCCAGGTGGAGAAGCAGGTAATTAAGACGGTCGAGAAAAAAGTACCTACGCCCGTCGAGAAAATAATTCCGGTTAAAATCGAGAAACCTGTGCCGTTTAAAGTGGTGAAACACGTGCCCATTCTGGTTCAAAAGCCAATACCGATCAAGATTCCGATCTACAAGACCATCGTGCACAAAGTCAAAGGCCATTGATTTTCTGTGTGTTACTGTAACATAATTTCATATCTTTGTTGTTGATATTTTTCTTTTTGTAATCCGTACATTCTCAAAAATGTATAAAATGCGTAGAAGATTATTTTGTTATATTTTATAGAGAGAGAACATTGTTTATTACAATATGTACAAAAATGGAAAACTGTTATTACTAAAAGCCATCTATTAAATCTATTTTCATTATAAAATGAAAACACTCGTATATATAAATTACTTTTAATTACCGCAGCGGAAAAGTCGTTAAAAAATAAAATTGAACGATATTTTAATAAACAATATTTTACAATAAAATTGAACTATATTAGAAAATAAAAACTCGTATTTTACCTTAATTAATAACGCTTCGATAGTAGATAATTACGTTTGTTATTTATGATTATCCGCGCAATAAATAAGAGAATATATTAACGATTCTCGAGTAACATTTAATTGTCACTTTTACCATCATCGTATACGCATCGAACGTATGACATGTCGTCTGTTATAAAAAGGCTAATCGCCCGAAAGCTCGTTAACGACGTCTGCCATAATTAGTCTGCAGTGTGATAAACAACGCGCATAAAGTTTCACGCATGCGAATTTCAAACGTTTCTCAGGATATCGTGAGATCGTCACATGGCCAATGAGCACGCACTCGTTCCTGATGTGTTTCGTTCTGAAAGTGTTGGAAATGAAATGATGCGAGACGCACAATTACACGCGGAACCATACACACGGAACTTGATTGTTGTTGCGCAACTTGAGTGTCTTATTGAACCGAACAATTTGCTATTCGAGCACTCTTGCGGCGATCCGCATAACCGGAAATCCGCGTAACGAATTATTTTTCACAAATATTGTGTCTATTTGTATCTTTTCTGAAATATTGATTTACATATGTGCGCGCAATCATTGCAAGTATATATAGCGTTCGAGTTTAAATCAAACGTTTAGAATAAAATTGTCGAGAAAGAAATATATTCATACACATTTGTTTGTACTCTTTACATTTCACTTCTTCAAACTTTAATTCTGTTTATGCAATAAAGTGCATTGATACGTTTTTGTTGTAAAAGCGACGCAGAAATAATAAAGAACTCCGGCGTAAAAAAAAAAAAAACAACTTGGCGAGACGAGGATGCAAATTTTATTCTCGTTCGCCTTGACATTGCGCGAAGTGAAAAGGCTCGCGTCGGGGATACAACTTAATTATGACACTTCCAATGGCACAATACGGAGGTATAACCAACCAGCGTGAAATCAAAACAAGGCGTGTAGACAGACGATGTCGGAAATTAAAATACAATCGTACCAACAACAACGTCTGTCTGTGTGCATGGCAAAAAGTGCAAAACGACGTTGATAAAAAAAAAAAAAAAAAAGGAACAGGAGCGAAAGGAGAAGGCACACAACATTTAAGTTCTTTCTTTCTTCGACGTGATGATCGTAAAAGTAGGAAGAGCGATCTTTCGCAACGTAACGAGTCTACTTAAAAAATCGCTACCTTGATGTCTGGGAAGTATTCGAAATGACTGCGGTTGCGTATACTCTTACTCTGTCATTTCCGAGTATCCATATTTCAGAATTAAAGCCGCAATGTTGCTGTTCAGCGATCTTTAACTTTACGGTTTAATGACGTGTAAATGGTAAAAAGTCAACAAACGTGCCGGGTGCGCGCGCGCGAATTTAGCTTTATTTCATTCCACTTGGATCGCCACAGTGATCGTTCTGTAAATATAGACATCAATGATTTCCCAATGCGCAAAATTATCAGAACAAACCTATGATATCGCAATATTATATGATTGCGTGATTGCCGGTGCGGTTAAGAAAGTCGATTCCCTTTAATTAACGGGAAAGCCGAATCGAACGATCGATTGGAAATTCGTCGATGCGTCGATTAAGCGAATCACGGGCGACGCAAATCAGGAAAACGCACGCTTTTAATGCCTAATATACAATCACCGGGTGCGAATTTTCTTTTTTGCGGCGGCGCGGTGATTGTCGACACTGTGCAAATCGACTTTGAACTTTACTTTCGCCTCGGGCTTTTTTTCTCCGTCTCGAGATTCTCTCGGCTGTGCTTCCTTTTTTTTTTCTCCCCCTCTTTTTACCAAACGGATTCGTTGACTTATGCTCATTATTCTGCGCGTTGTAGTGAAGAATTATGAGTTCACGGCGGTGTTTCATCTCCGTATAAGCGATCATTATGAAAATCTTCTGCTGCATTACCTCTCTATTCTGCAGGAGGTCTTTATTTCGCATGGCTGAAGAGTTTCGCGTTCTGAACCCGTCGCATTTCCAATTTATTTATCTTTTCTCGTCTCGAATACTTTTTGTTAGACAGTATACTTATAAAAAAAAAGTATTAACTAAAATGAGTTTTGCAAATTAATTGTTACTTAATGCTTTCTTAAAAATATATATCAGATCAGAATATACTTTTATTTTAATTTTGGAAACACAGTTTCTCGATAGATCGATAGTGATATATATATATATATTGTTCTGACCGCGGCATTAGAGAAAGTGTTAAATCGATCAATCGATCTTGAGGATTTTGATTTGCATATTGCAATTTCTTATTAGTTTACTGATCAAATCTACAATTCTTGCAAATGTCTGTAATTTACATCTATATATATATATCACTTATACATATAATTATATATATATCACTTATCATACATACAATTATATATATATCACTATCAAAATTATATATATATAGATGTAAATTACAGACATTTGCAAGAATTGTAGATTTGATCAGTAAACTAATAAGAAATTGCAATATGCAAATCAAAATCCTCAAGATCGATTGATCGATTTAACACTTTCTCTAATGCCGAGGTCAGAACAATTTGCGCTATTAGAATCAGGAACAACTCAGATCGCTCCGGACCACGAGTCTGAGCTCTTGTGAGTGACACATCGTGAGTTTATGCGACTACGGTGACCGCGTGGTTTCGTTCAATTTTCCACGAGAACAAATTAGCAAAATCGCTCTACCATTGACGTTAATTGAGATGAGACGTTAATCTCCGTCTCAGAGTCGCCTCGTAGTTTCTCTACGCATTAGAAACGTAAGTAACGTGTTTTTCTTCCGCGAGCGACGAACTTGTTATATGTGAATAATTAGCTTACACGCGGTTATCTATAACATTGCATACAATGCACAACGCCGTGAATTCACTCGCGTGTAATTTATCGTAAATACTTGTTGTATGACAAATGTAACGAATTAAATTTCTTGTGTTATAAATAATCATGTTTTTTTTTTTTTTTTTTATTTACATACAATACGTGTGATTATGCATTTCTCTTTACTAATCTATTTTTAAGATTGTTTTCACGTTGCCTTTCACAGCCGAGTCTCTTTCGATAACTATTCCTCCCGGAACCCTTTCACGGGAACTGTTGCGTACTTTCATTTGAACGTAGATCGAAAAATATATCGTCTCTTTTAGCGTTTCTTCGAGCACATAGAGGTATGTGTTTCGCGTTCACTTCCTGTATAAGTCCAAAAGCCGCACACTAGAGAGAACTATCTCGGCTGCGTGACCGCTGAACGCCCACGAGTGAGCGGAAATCGAATTTCGCACATCCGAACGGGCTCTCCTTTCTTGTGCGCACCGAACCGACAAGGCAAAAACATTTCTGCCTGGTCATTTGTGGATTTTAATTTGAGAAACTTCATAATTATTCAGAATAAAAGAACCGAGTAATTTTTTTTTTTTTGTTCACTCGTAAATTCGGTAGTGTGTTCTCGTAATTGTAATCGGAAAGTCTTCACGCGTGTAACCCTTCACTTTCGACAAAATAAAAAACCGATCGTTCGCATTGCCCGAAGATATCTTCGTAATGTTTGTAAAAAAACTTTGGTAATTTGTTTGAAGAACTCACATTGCGATCAAAATAATTGCACAAAATTCGCAATGTGATTATATACTCGCATCTCTAGTCTCGCAAAATTGGTTTTTGTAAACTAGCGCAACTAAGTTATGGGTTACTACAATCTATACTTTCTCCATTCTCGACGTTTTATAATCTACATAATCGCTGTGACTTCCGCGTAAAAACTGCATAGTTCAATGGACCGTACGTTAAAGTACGTTTCAGCAGATTTTTGCTAAAATAACAAAAGACGATTGGTCAGAAGATCGGTAGGCTTGGCAAATTTTTCTTGCTGGCCATGTAACAGCAAACCTGTTTGCCGTGTAATCACGTATAAACATGGATAATAACGCTCTTATATTTGTCACATATAAACGTGGATAATATTCTTTTATATTGCCTGTGAATAGAAAATGTTTCCCTACACGGGAAACATTGTTACGCGACGCAAAACGCAACGTGATATATCCTGGAAAGGATCGAAACTTCATTACAGGATTTTAGTGAAAGGTGGTGGAATTGAAGCCGGTATATAAGGTCGATCTTTGTGGTACATAGTCACTCAACGCTCGATTCCTCGTGTTTCCACCGACATTAACCCTGAAAAAACATCAATATGAATCAATTCGTAAGTGTAGTTTGTCTGTATGTCGTGCGATACAAGTGTGCTTTATTGTATCAATTAGTCCTAAGTTAAGGTAATTAAATTAAATATTTTGGACATATTGCAGGTTTTCATATTAGGTCTTACTTCGTTTGTCAGCGTGGTATTGGCCGGTCATTTTGACGAAGATCATGGTGGTTCTTCGTACGAAGAGAAAACAAAGACAGTGGAAATACCAATTATTAAAAAATATGGTAAAAAAATGTTTAATTACATTTAATATATTTATTAGTTTTATTTTTTAATTACATATATTAAAATGAAAATAATAAACTTATAATAATAATAATTCTATATTGAATTTTTGAAAATATTTTACGTTAATTCTAGTTTTTAATAATATATTACATTAAAAATTTTCACATCAAATTTACATTAAAAATATAAAAAATATTACGTATTATTATGTAGTTTTAAAAGAAATTCATTTATATAAAAACCACAAACACTTTATTTCAGCTATACCTATTCCACATCCCGTGCCTGTCGAGGTGCCTAAGGAAATTAAAATTCCAATACCTCAACCCTATCAAGTACCAATTGAAATTCCCCAACCGTATCCAGTTGAGGTCGTAAAACATATCGAAATACCTATTGAGAAACCCGAGCCAGTTGTCGTTGAAAAACACGTGAATATAATTATAACATAATTATCACAATATAGTTGTATTTTACAATTTATATATATATAATTTCATATTTTTTACATACAATATTTTAGGTTCCTTACATCGTGGAAAAACCATATCCCGTCTACGTGGAGAAGAAATTCCCCGTACCAGTGGCAAAACCATATCCCGTTCACGTCCCGGTTTATAAACACGTGCTTCACTATACTTCTAAGGGCAAAGGGTGGCATTAAATTCGATAAATATTAGGTCGTGTTTTTGAAACATTCTTTTTTATGGTATAATGAGGATTTGTTTGCACACAAGATTGTTTGATTTAAATAATTATAAAATCCTCTTTTGCCATTTTTTTATTGACATGAGATTCTGACACGTGACTGATTGATGTGAATCACAAAATTATAAGAGTGCGCGTATTATTACAATTTATCTTGACTTTTTAGTTGGTGCTTTTAAGTCAACGTGTAGATAGTTTTGTTACATGTATTTTTTTTTACCGTTGTTAAGTTTTTGATGTACATATACACGATTATTTTTTAAAGTTGAGTTTGTGTTAATAAATCATATGAAATATATAAATGTTCTATCGTTATTTGCCACAACTAATTAACTGTAATAAATTCTGTCTCTCCATGCAATAGCTTCGCATATATATATATATATATATATATATATATATATTCCGCATTGCATTAAAACTGATTTTATATATCAACAATATAACGAATAGCTCGTATCCGCTCTCTTGTCCAATGTCTGGAAAAATAAAATCTTCCCGTACAAGAGAGACTTATACAAAAAATACGCGTGTAATACACTGTTTCCTCGACAGCTTGATTACCATCGGTTAGAAAGAAACCGGCCGCAAGCCAGAGGGGGCGAGAAAGGGTTCTACGTGCGCGATCTCGATTCGCCATAATGAGCGCGGCGCGCGCGTTCTTACATCGACGTGTGAAACCACTTTTACTCAAGATGCACTTTCACTGTTCCGCTCGGCGATACGGATAGAGAACATCGCGCACAATTCAAATCTTCAAGGAATCGGTTCCCATTCCCTCTCGTTCGTCGACCACGCCCGTCTCTCGACGCGATATCTTTCTTAAATCGATCTTGCTTGCGCGCACATCCGCATCGATCTACGCGACCGCGCGCTAAACGCTTTGCCCATCGATCTCGTCGCCAAGTTGCACCGCTTACGACACACTTTTTGCCCGGTTTGCGGCTGATAGTTTACTGCCAACCGCAAACAGTAAAAAAAAAAATCAACGACCGTTTGTTTTTTATCCACGTCGTTTACTACACGTCGTTTGTAACGAAACAAAATTTTTCAAGATTTACGCCCCGCTACGATTAATAAGAATTACGAAATTAGAAAGAGAATTTAAATTTTTTTTATAGTATTAACATAGTAATTTGTAGTAAAGCTTTTTTATATCATTTGTTTTGTGCGAGGTAATCGAGATAAATGAAAATAGCATTTCGCTTTAAACTATGTATAGAAAATTGTATCAAAGCGTGCATTAAACGCTTAAAAGCGTGAATAATCTCGATTATTGAAAAGAACGTAGGAAAATCTATATAAATTTAATGTGACGACGTGATGTGATTGTCTGCGTGATTATCAGCAATTCAATGAACTGCAATCATGCAACGTTTATTCACAGATTGTTGAACAAGTAAACTAGACCATGACATTACCACACTTACGCTTATCTTCGTCTCTCGCCGATACATGCAACTTGGCTACCATCATGAAGGAACGAGTAAAAAACGTTTGCGTGCTTCGGTAAACACCGAAGTCTCTCTCTCTTTCCTCAAATCAGAAAATTGTATTTTATCACCTGATTTATCATAGAAAGAATTACCTGCTGAGAACTGTGTAACGGCAATAAAAAAAGATAAAAGCGTGCAGAACATCATTACGGTAAGCGCTTGTACTCGCTTCTTTTATGTCTTCTCAGTAGCATCCATTGAAACACCGCTGTGTCTTGACTCTTCTGAAAAGTCATTAACCTTATTACCTCTACTTATATTTTATATAATAATCTCCGATCCAAACAGAAAAATCTTGTACAACAACTTCTAGGTAAATAGGAAAAAGTTAATACGGAACAGACACGAATCTGTTTATTACTGTTACTTCTAATTATATTATTGAGTCGCAATATAGTCGTTGTATTTAAAACATGTAATTAAATTTATACGCAGGTTTTAGTTTACGGTACTTCGAATTAAATGCGGCAGTCTAATTACAAAATGCCTCGTCGTATCTTTGCACGTATCTTGCGACTTGTGTGCTACAAGTCGTACAACTACACTCGTTTGCGCGTGTGACAGCCGCGAGCACGATGAGGATAATTACCACGCGAACGGATAGCTTGTTATAATGCCAGGAAATTTCCCGCTATATGTCCGCTATAATTAATTCATCCGTAATTCATCTTCGTCTAATGTCAAGTTTTGGTAAAATTCACTTTGCGCATTCCGACAGCCACGGGTGAATGCCACACGAAGATCAAAGACCACTCTTGGATACACTGTTCGCGCATACAGATACAGAGACGAACGGCATTTGCACAAGCGTAAAAAGCCCGAACACAGCTAACAGAGCTCGAGTCGATGTAATGAGAAGAAGGGAGAAAGTAGTGTCGGTATATAAAGAGTTGGCCGTGACTTTGAAAGCATCACAGAGCCTGTTGCGCGTACCGCGAACAGATATCGCTGACTGTTGGGTTTTGTCAAAGTGTCTTTTTTTTTTTTTCGCGCGAGTTCGCAAAATCATGAGACTTCTTGTGAGTACTTGTCAAATCCGTCAAAAAACTTCACGAAAATGAATACAAGAGCGCTAAATAACTGTAATATCATTTTGTGGATTTTGATGAAAAGCGAGCTTTACACGCGTTGCGCGTTTAGTTTAATTATTACGTACGTCTGATGTGCAATTAGAGTTAGAGTGTTAATTGCTTCGCGAAGTAACATATAATTATTGGATAACACCGTCGCAAATTTTTTCGCGACTAAGATACAAATCTGTAATTTTTCTCGCGAAAAGTAAAAACGTTACAATTAAAACCGAACAGAACAAGGCTGCAATTAGTTTCTTACGAAATTAACGCACACTCCGCGTGACACCATTCCGAATATGGTTCGGTGTAGAAGCTGTAGAAGCGAACTACGGCATTCGACCGGATCTCGAGAAACTGTTAGAAGAAGAGTTTAAAAGTGCGATTAGAAAGCGGTCGCGAGATCAGACAAACATCTTTGAGACGTTTCACGCGGTGACTTTAATGACTCATTTTGTTCTCGCAGGTTCTTCTAGCTACTTTGGTGGCTGCGGTATGGGCTTCTTACGAGGAAGATCACGGCGGTAGCACCTATCACGAAACATCCAAGCCAGTGGAGATACCGATCTACAAGAAATACGCGATACCGATTCCACATCCGGTTCCTGTTCCGGTTCCTCAACAAATTAAGGTTCCGATACCTCAGCCCTACCAGGTTCAAGTCGCGATTCCGCATCCGGTTCCCGTGGAAGTCGTCAAACACGTTGAAATTCCCATAGAAAAGCCGGAGCCATATGTTGTGGAAAAAAAGGTTATTGTTGTTTATTAAGGAGAGAATAGAGTTATTATTAAAAATCAAAGGTTTTTATGTGAAAATAATTTTATTATACTTTTGTAAAATCATTTTTTTATAATATTGCTCTCTCTATGACTATAGGTACCGTACGTCGTCGAGAAGCCATATCCAGTAACGGTAGAGAAGCACTTTCCAGTGCCGATACCTAAACCATATCCAGTTCATGTGCCAATCTACAAGCATGTTTTCCACCATCAGAGCTCGAAACATGGCTGGAAGCATTGATCGATAAATTTAAACGATTCTCTTTAGTATCTTTATACCAAAGTAGCAATAAATTAATCAAGCAGCAGTAGATCTTAAGCATTGTGATGTTTGTACATAATTTTTTGTTATGTATATTAATGTTATATTTGCTGAAATATATTGTTTTCTTTTATATATATATATTTAAAATCACTGATGTCTATTATTTTTAAATAGCATCAACTAGATTAAATAGATGTAGATACACTTATTTTATTTTATTTCATTGTCATATATAAAAAAAATCGCTATGCGTTGCAAAAAAAAAACAACTTCATATTTTTATATTAAAACGCATTTGTGGGATAAAACGCACGAAGTAATTTATGACACCTTTCCTCAAGTTTCCCCAAGCCAATTTCTTTACTAATTTAAATATCTCCGCGGATTTAAATTAGATAGCTTCCGGCGATCATACGTACATACTCGGCAACAAACGCGCAATAAATATACTTCGGGTTTGCGTTTTTTTTTTTACTGTGAATGCATCCGTAAATGTCGTAAATTATGTATGTCATTGTTCCCACGGGCAACACCTCGGGCGATACGTCGCCGTTAGAGATCCGGGGTTAGCGCGCGGCAGGCTCGGACAACTGTCGACCGCGCTCGGTAAATGACAACGAATAATGTCAACGCGCAAATGCGTCGCCGTGCCCGCGAGGTGCGCTCACTCACTTACGTCGTCGCAGAATTTATTCAGGAAATACCGGAGCGCGCGCGCGATTGCATCATGGGCTTGGCGACCGCTTTTTACGCCGCTTAAGGGAATCGACATTCGACTTAGGCTCGACAAGAAACTTGCCCTCTCTTAAGTGGAGCAAAAGTTTATAAAACCGCGAACTGCGAGCGACGCGTCTCTAGTTTGGTCCAGGGCTTCTGATCTATTGTTCGTCGAGCGAAGAATTGCACACGAAGAAATCATGCTCAGATTATTGGTGAGCACAATCAGCATGTAGCGCTGAAAGCCGTGTTGTTTTTTCGAGATATTTTAGAAATATTCTCGATTCAAAACTAATCTCTTGCGGTAACATCTTGTGTTTCGTACACCAAAAAGTTTTTTTTAATTTTAAATTAAAAAACAGAAAAAAATAATATCAAAAACATCAGAATAATACATTTTACTTAATTTACAAATTTCTACTTCTGTATTATCGAGAATTATATTAGCGATTTCTTTTTACACGTGCGCATTATTAGCGTAACACCCCAAATCTTAGCTTAAAAATATCCATATTTAACTTTCAGATACCATGCCTGCTGTGGCTGTCCGCAGTGCGTTCGGAGACCGATATGCGCACGGACATGCCGGATGGATCGCTGATGGAGAAGATGCTGGACATCCCGATGTCAAAGGCAAAGAGAGACTCCATTCATCATCCCTGCGAACCGATCTATCCGCAGGGTCCTGCTTACTCGTCATCGCCGATTTACGTTAAACCTCTGATACAACCGACTTATCTGAAAAAAGAGCTGGGCGTAGCTCCGCTAGCTCACTTGCAGTACGTTCAGCACGCGCCCTACGTCGTGCCAAAACCCGCCGTCACGTATGTGAAGCCGGTGGCACCCGCGATTAACTACGAGACGGCGCATCAATCGGTACAGTACATTAAACCCGTGACGCCCGTTTATCAAAAACCCGTGTTGTCCTACGCGCCGACCTATCAGAAGCCGTTCTACTACACGTCTATGTATCAGAGACCCATGTATCACGACGTGATGCCCAAGCTCTTCCTCAAAAAGTACGAGACGCCCGTAACACAGGTCGTCTATCAAAAGCCGCTGCTACACGCGCCCGTTCAGTACGCAGCTCCCAAAGTGGTGCAGGTGCAAGCGCCGCAAGTGTCCTATATAAAACCCGCGGTTCACGCCTCGCAACCTGTGTACCTCCCGCCGGCCGTTCATAATCCCGTTATAGTTAAGCCGCATTGTTTGTAGATCGACCGCGCGCAATGCGAGGACACATAGAGCTTTTTTTCAGGACACGAGAATGTTTCAACGCGTTAAAACTGCATCATCGTCAAGCAGTTACATTAGCTTTTCTACATTTTTTTTTACAACATTTACTTATAAACTTGTAATAAATATGTGTAAAAACCTATTATATAAAACAATGTCACTGATCCAAAAGCGAAACACATGTATCCCACTGGATGTCAGTAGCTGTCAAAATAGAAAAAGATATGGAATGTCTCGCAAAAAACAACACGACAAGACAATCTGGAAATTTTGTCTCTAAAGTGTAATAAAATAATTTTTACTTTTCGAACGAGTTGTTAATTATTTATTTATGCCCGTTTTGCGTGTATACGTGTGTATTTTATCACAGCATTGTGTATAAATGTTCTCGAATCAATTTTTTTATACTCCATTATTTATTATTATTTATATGCTTTATTCTCACTTATTCTCATTGCAAAACAAACCGTAATACCGTACTTTATGCAACTATCCCGAAGCACCGTGAAATTGAAGTAAAAACTATGATGTGGAACACATGAGAATTTCTTCTAAGTCAATGTATCATTATTTTCTGACTAATCTATTATTATGTACAGTTATGTCAAGCGAAATACGCACGTATACACATAATATATATCAAATTTATAACTTTCCACGTACCCACATCATCTTATCGTCCTTTTCTGTGCGACTAAATATAAATTTTTTTTTACTAAAAGTGTTTTTAAAAATGTATTTATTTAATATATAGGCGCAATCATATATATATAGAAATTAATTTAAGAAAAAAAAAACTTGGCAAAGAGAACTGAAAATAATGGCGACCGTCAGCGGAGGTTTCCATCTTGCTTTCCCAAGGATTTCGAATAATATCGCGGTTTCATCATAGATGCGCAATACGACTAGAGATGTTGCATAACTCGGCAATGAAACGGTGAACTATCCCGCCGCCGTTTTGAAACAACACTATACTATATACGTGTGTGCGTGCGTGCGTGCTTGCGGGCGCAACCTACTGATTTTCCCATACTCACGTAAGTATGTAGTCACAAGCGCGTCACATCGCGCGACCACGCAAAGTCTACACCATGAAGCACAAACGAATTGTAAACATCCGTCCATGGTGCATAATATTCGCATGAACTTGCGTAATGTTACGCGGCTACTGTTGTATAAAACAGACGCTTATGAGAGTCGTAGCTTCAGTAGAACCCGCCGAAGCGTCCGAAGTGAATTCATTATGAAATACTGTGTGAGTGAATGTTTTAGACGATGTAACAACAAGAATGAAGGTTGTAGATGAGAAGAGAAAAGAATTTCGATCTTTTATACTAATTCTTCATTCAGTTTGAACTACAAGCAAGTATATAATTCGAGCAAATTTGTTTACTTGTTTCAGTTACTCTTGTTCGCAGTCGTCGCCCTCTGCGAGGCGGCCAGAATAACGAGAGGTATAGATCGCATTTCACATTTTTCAAATAACCAAGCGGTCTATCACGGTCACGGCGCTACCAGCTATCAAAACGTGCGGATCGATAATCACGATGATATAGTGGTGCCCACGAATTACGGAGATCTTGCGGAAATTCAGGACTTGGAGCACCGTGAATCAATTATTCCCGTTGTGGATTCTCATTATGACGTGCAACATGCCGATATATCCGATGATTCGGGTAAATCATATTACTACACACACACACACACACGATAGCGATAAATCTAACGATGTAAAATATTAGATTATGCAAATTGAAATTATGTTGTAATATATATTTATTTTTTTTCTCTTTTTACAGCCGTATACGAAGAATTTACCGTTGCCAATCTTAAACTCAACTCTGACGTGCTCGAGCATTACTTCGATCACGACGACGATAATCACAGTTACGATGTCCATCTAGAAGAATAATATTCATAGAATTTATTATATTCAAAAAATTAATAAATAAGTGTAGGGGTTTAAAAAAATGATAATTTTTTAAAACAATTCAACTTTCTCAGGGGTATTTTAATAAGAAAAAGTTCAAACGTGTGATTTGTAACCTTTTTATTTCGTTCTTGATCCTTTATATCCAGTATAGATATATATTTATATATATATATGTGTGTGTATATACGATAATATAATAATTTATGTAAATAACATTATACATATTATAATGAAAACAACAACGTGGTAATCATTAAAATTCTAGGCTCTTGTTAAAGTTTATTTACAATTCTGTGTGACTATTCGTAACAGCGTTTGAAAGAAACGCTCTTTTTCTCATATATCTCAAAAAATTAAAAATACCCCGAAATGTGTTAATGCTCTAATACTATTATCATTATCAGCAGTCACACGAGAACTATCGATTAATTGTTAAGTCCGATCTTGAGAGCTTTTATCTCTTCAACTTAAGGTATGTATCTAGGAATCGTCACGGTAACAGTGTATATATAATAAGTTTCTCCTGACATTAGGCATAGACTCACGAATACAGACAACAGTCTTACACATACGCACACATTTACATTTTTACCACATCGATATAGACTTCGACGATAGCGCGCGCAGATAACAATCGAAAAATATTTGTCTTCGACGAATCGCGCGACGAAATAGCTCACACCGTTTGATCAGTCCCGCTGATTAGATGTATTCTGTATATAAGTATACACTTAATACTTGACTAGATTACTTTTTTAGCTTTATTGACTCCCTTTTTTTTTTTTTTTTGTTTGTCTAGGTACTCAAAAACTATGAAAACGAGATGTTCGTTTATAAAAAAATATTTAGTTGAATGAATTAGAAACGTTACTGTAAGTGCTCGTTCGTCTATTGCTTCTCATAACGCGCGACACTTGTCGTCGTATATGAGAACGTATAGCTAACGAACGTTTGATCCCAATTTCAAATATATTTAACGTGTGATAGTAAATTGCTTCTTAAAATAGTTCCAATTCGTAGCGCATTCTTTCACTATGATGAAAAATCGTGACCGGCACTCATCACACATAGAACTCAGCCAACATCTTGGTCAGTTCGCAGTCTTCGTTCTTGTACATATCCATGATCTGAAAAAAATGTATGTTTTTTTTTATATAAAAAAACTTATATAAAAAATGTCTTAAAAAGTAAGAGACTCATTCTCGAGTTAAGAATTAGAATTAGTTTTTTTAAATTTGATTTTAATATACTATTCGCAACATTTGTTTTGTTTTTATTTTAAAACTATAAAACAACTATATACAAGTTTAGAAGTTCATAGATATGTAACAAAAAAATATATGTATATACTTACTTTTTATTGTTTTATGTGTTTATGATATGTAACAAAATAACGTGTAGGAAGAATAAAATAAAAAATATTGTATGAAAAAAAACGTTTATTAAGAAAATATTAAATAAAATATTATCGTCGCATAAAGAAATGTGAGAAACATAATAAATAAAAATAATTATAACATTAAATAAATAAAAATTAACTTATAAACCAATAGTGTATAAAGCACTACATAACAAACACTAAATAGAGTTAATTAGATCTTTCAAGAACTTCCATATATATCACATATCTTTCGCTCTGATAAAGTTACATATATATCCAATACTATCAACATTAATTGATATGTTATTCAATATTATTGAAATTAAATTTTTGGTATTTAAGATGTTTTCTAGCAGTTTGAAGAAAATGTTGAAATGTTTTCGCTTACAACACAAAATAACATTACACTCGATATATGTTCGACATGTCTACGTTCAGAGAGATCCAAATAGATTATATTATCGGAAAAGTTCCTACTCTAGCGAGTGTCTGTTGCCTTACCGCGTTCGTGTCTTTCTGCAAATCTTCTAGTTGCTTCTCATGGATCACTTTTAGTTTTTCTCTCTCTCTGTTCTGAATCATCTGTGCGTGTTTGCGCTCCTCCACAAACTTCTTCGTGTTGTTCTGCTGCTTCTCCCTGAGCTTACCCTCTTTGATTCCTCGCGTCTTCAACGTCTTGTCGTTCATCACCTCCCGCGCGCTTTCCATCGACAATCTTGTTTGCCGCGCGATCATGTCTTTCATTTCACGTTCATGCCTTGCGGTCAGCTGTTTCTGCTGCGCCAATTGCGCGGTCGTACATAATTTACACAACTGCGTCTGTCTCTCTTCCAGATGTTTACGAACCAGTTCGCGTTCCTCCCGGCGTTGCTTGTCTGCAAGGCGCGACCACTGAGCGGTCTGATCGGAAACGGCGCGACGAACAATAGGGTCTCTTGAAAGTTCCGCTTTACTGCGCGAAAATAATTGTAAGTTGTTAATAATAAATAGAGAAAAAACTATTTTTATTATATCAAATTTGTTTATTTAATTCTAAAATGTAAATATTCCAAGTTTTTAAATTTCCATGGAAACACTAACTTTTTTCCTTTAAAAATCTTCTCTATAGCAACGCAATGCTGTTTCTGAACAGTCACTTTCTCCTTCTGATGCCTCTTTTTCAGAGATTCCAGTTCTTTTTGCTGTTTTCGTAATACTTTTTGGTAACCCTTTTCTTGTCTCAGTGTATCCAGAGTAATTGGATCGAAATTCATTTCCTCTGTACAATTAAAATAACGTGAGTACAGATCACTTGACTCAGTTGACAAATTTCTTACGACTTACCTCTTGGTTTCGCCACTTCGTGGTGATGAGATGCCATGTTGTTTTTGTTGTCCAGATTGTTTTTGCTGTCGCTCTCTTCAATTCCTAAACCTCGCATTTTGTTTTGCGACGAGCTTTCCAACGTTTTGTTGAATGTTCGCGGCGCCGCTAAAGCGTCCATTAGTTCTGAAAAGAACATTATATAAGTACACAACTGCCTATCTGGAAAACAGTCTGCGATGTCGGTCAAATACCTTCAAATCCATCTGGCACATAAATCTTAATGTCGATATTACAAAATAACATAGGCAGAGACATAGGAAAGTTGGCTTCGGTTCGTAACGCGATGTGCCGATAACCGGCCTGCAAGCCGTCCAAAGGAACGATTCTCTGTCCTAGCAGTTTGTTGTTTGACTCGTCGTATACCGCGAATCTTAAAGCAGCCAAATCTGGTAGAACGACCTTTCTAAATAGAAACGGCTCTTCGTTATAAACAGGATTCAGTCCGTTGGCTGGAACTACCTTGGTACGGAATTCCTTGCGTATTGTGTCGGTCGGTAGGCCGTACATTTCAACCTCTACGTACGTTCCCACTTTCTTGTCGGACAAAAACTGTCCAGCTATTACCTGTCGCATTTTTGTGATGAATGAAATTTTAAGGTAAGAAATTTTCCAAAAGAAATTTCGAAACGCGCGATAAATCTAATTAATTATATCCAAATTGTTATTTAAAATCGAAACGTACTTGAACACTGCATTGCGTGGCAATTACTCCGTCCACGGGGCTCTCGGAGCCGGGATCGAAGCTTCTGTCGGCGCGTCTCATAAAATCCGGCTTTAGCAAATAACCCGAGGAGCCGTTGTACTCGAATTTTCCTTGATTCAGTTGCATAGACAGATCCGCGGTTTGAAAGTTCAACGACACCATTTGGCAGCCAGCGTTCCAAAACGGCTGTTTTTGCGACGATTAATCAACGAGATACACTTTTCTGTGTGTTATTTGTGACATAAATCGCGCTCGAACTGAGCGCGTGTGTGTTTTTTTTTCTCTTACCTGTGGTATATAATTGGAAGAATCGGCCCGCGTGCCTCTTGGATAAATTCGGCTCATCTGACGTTTGTTGTAATTTACGAAATCCATCGCCGAAGATTTCAAGAGACTCATGCCGGTGTTTTCCGCGAAGGAAGACATATTGAAATGAATATTCTTCTCTGTGAGATGATGGATTTCTTTTTCATAAATAAGATATTATGAAGAAATTTAAATTTATCCGCAAAAATAAAAAAGAAAGTCTCGCTTACGCTCGGCAACATCGAAGCCAGGAAACTTTATGGGCTGGGCGTAGTTGACCATTGAGGACAGCCACGGGTGAACGTTTGTCGTGCTTCCGGTATAAGGTTGGACGACAGCGACTAGCTCTATGCTTTCACCGAGACTTGGACCACTGCCAGATTGCTGCTGTTGAATGGCCGACAACGTTACCGATTCGGGGATCTCCTCCTGAAGACGAGAAGAGATATATCTCCGTCTTTACCAAAGCGATCGCAAGACGCTACGTAATTCGATTAAAGTGAGCGGGGTATTGCCACTTTCGAGGATCGTAATGAAGGTTACCTTTAAGGTTACCGGTTGCTGCTCAACGACAGCAGCGATAGACGGCGGCGCGCTGGCATCTTCCTTGACCTCGTCCTCAATTACGAATTGGCCTTGCTTGAATAGCTCCAATTCCGCCTTCTCAACCTCGGGCTTTAGGCGCTTGTTCTTAATGAGAATCTTGCGTTTGAGCATGCTAGGCGGTGGTAAAGGTACTCCTGGATCCAGCTGTTTTTGAAATTTGAGTGTGCTTATCACATCTCCGCAAGAGCTAGTGCGTACTCGAGTCACGTTTCAAACGCGTAATGATACAATAAGGAGGTAATTCATCGTAACAATCTCGTTATTTATAGCGAGTAATAATTGGTCGTAGTCAGACGAGAACAAAATAAAAATATGAGGAAAAAAAAAACTTACTATCTTGTGTTTTATAAAAACTGTCAAAAAGAATACGATAAAATATTTATCTAAAAAATCTTACGGGATATTCTTTTAATGGATCCTTCAATAATAAATCACCCAGAATTTCATCACAATATTTGGCCAGCTTGTATTGCTGCTTCTTGCTACAGTGGTTTTCAAAGCTGAGGATCACTGGATATTCTGATGTAACGAAGGCCGTGTCTCTAACCGCGTATATAACGTCCTTGAACAAGATGTCGGTGCACATGGCTTTGCCGTGAGTAATTATTGGCTCCTCATCCTCCCCTTTACCATCCCAACAATCCAATTCAACGCACCTTTAAATTTAAGTCAAAAAAAAAAAACAAGATATTGTAACTATATTACGATCGTCAAAATTCTTTCTGCACATATCGTAGTCAATTATTGAAAAAAAAAAAAAAAAAAAATAACCGAGTCATTTTTATAGACATTCTCATGTTACTATTGTAAAATAGTTATAAATCAATAAACAGAGCATCGATTTGACGGGAGGCACAATATTACGTATGCAAATAGACCCAATCTGGTGCAATCGACAAAGTTATAAATATGCGCCACTCGTTGAATTCACCGGTGTCGTAAATCAGATTACAATCATCATTTCCATATAATTTTATAGACAGCAACAGTATATTCATATTCTACCTGCATCCAGCAAGTAGAACCTGTCTGTACATCTCGACGCTACTCCTCCCGCCGAATTGCCGTCCACTTAGGTATGTGTTGTGACTTGAATTAATGTAATAGTGCGCCAGCGGTTGGTCCATGTCCATATAAACATCTAGTCTGTCGAGGAAAACTGGCGCGTTCTCATCGGACATCAGGTACCTTATGAAGCCGTCCTTCGTCATCGTTTCTGAAAGAAAGTGTTGTGTTGAAAATCCAACTCACGCGGTCGGTTTCTTCTCTTTATTATTAATTTCATTTCATCGGTTTTGAAGGAACCAACTTTATTCTCTCTCTCTTATTAAAAAATTTATCCTTGATATACAATCTGATACATATTCATCATGGAAACATGCATAAGCAATCGTGTTACGAAGATCCTTATTTACTTATAAGATTTTATTTAAAAAAAAAAAATCAACCGCCGAAAGAAAACAAATTTATTTATCATTTTCTTACTGTTTTTGCGCGCAATTTCGTTCTGCTCGTAATCATTGATAATCTCCATTGTCCGTTTCTCGTCATAGAATGGATAGAGAATTTCGTTCAAGGTCGGATCTCTTTGCTTCTCGTTCAGGAAGGTAATCAGTTGCTCCAGATTAATCGTATCGGCCTTACTCTGCGTTCTGGAAATGTTTGGGTAAATACTCGGGGTCGCATTAATTCGCTCAAGGTTTCTTTTCTGTTTGCATTACGCAAGAGAAAGAAAAATAGACAGACAGATAGATAGATAGAAACGAAAAGAAAGAGCGTATAATTAATTAACTCATAAAATGATTATGAAAAACTATATTAGTTCTCAAACCAAGTACTCACATTGATTGAAATAATTCTTCTATATCGTTTCTCGGACATATTTTGTGATAAAGCGCGTAAAACGCGTCGAAGGTGAAGTCGTCAGGTTCTATTACGTCATTCTAAGAAAAGGAAAATATCATCGCAATCTATTTTACGCGACATAGCAATACTGTTACTGATAATTTAGTTTTACAATTAAATTAAAAATATACCTTTCCGCTAGGTAGACCTAACTCAGAGAGACACTGATAAACGAGCTTTTCCGTTTTTCCGGACGCAAAAGTTCTCGCGACCACTTTCACCGGAACTTTTCCATTGGGATCCACAAGCATCCTAAGCCGCATCCAACTAAAACACACAGCGCAAAAAACGCTGCTCGTTAATTTCATGCAAGTCAAATGTTTTCCTTTGCATCGGAAATGAATTAGAAAAAACGCGACGTCCCAATCGTACGGAAGCACTTACGTCTAATTAATCCACACACAAGCGAACAATACTAATGTTTACATACATAATTGCAAATATATATATATATATATATATATATATATATATATATATATATATATGTATTTGTCAAGTTTCATATTTAATGATCCAACATATATACATACATATATAGGTGTGCATTAAAAGTAAAAAATAAACTTACTGTTTCTTCAGACATGTAAGTGGGCAAACGTTATTCGCTTTGACATTGTGCGTGATCGATCGAACACCGTCCAACCATACCTATGACGACAGACAGAAATGACATAACGTAAATTGTTCTTTTTTTACTTGAGAGCGCGTTGAATAGTGCAATAAATATGAGAAATATATTAATTTTCATCACTCGCGCGAGTCCAGCCCGCGTAATCAGTCATCGCAATCCGTCGCAATGTGTCATAGATCGATAGGTATATTTTGCTACTTGTACGTACTATGATATTTTAATTATATTATTATAATTTATTATGTAATTTAATTAAATATATTTTATTAATGCGACAAATAAGACTGTCTATTATTGCGAAAAAGTTTATAAGATAAAGTTTTTAGATACGCGCAAGTAAGACTAAGCAATAATTCGGAAAGAACGTAGTATAGTCAAAAAGAATCAAGTATAAAGTGCAGATGTACTGCTTGATAGTGTCATAAACGCACAGGCGGTTAAGCACAATTATTTACGAAATTTCAATGATGGCAAATTATCGACTTTCGTAATAACAGTTTTAACATAATAAGCGCGCACATGTAGCGGAGGGATCACGATGAAATGATAAGGCGAACGATGCGGTAGCGCGATATGCGCGAACCGCATGTAGCGCGTTCACGCTATTTCCGCGCGTGTCACCTGGCGGCACAGAAGTAGCCGATAAAATCTCAATCGTAATCGATACGCAAACACGAAACGTTGTTAATGTAATGTAACAAAAGACGTTAATCATACGTTACGCTAAGCGTTTGAAGTAATTCGGTCAAAACCTATCGCGCGATCGGCGATTATTATAAACGATATTTCGATTATTAATTCCGATTATTATAAACGATATTTCGGTAACGATAATAATGCGCGAATGTCACATCGTTGTTAACCAGGCAGTAATATTTCTATACACGGATCATTTGCTTGATCAACATATTTAGTAACAAAAGGACGTAAATATAACTCCCAAACTATATTTCTACTGTATATTTCAATTATCGTTACCTTGGCTGTGGCAGGATCCGGACATACGACATGCTGATAATTGATATTGGTATAATCAACACCGGAACAGATAGTCAAACTTTTCTCGTCCAACTGCTCGCCGTGTTTGCTGAGTAACTTGTCCAGCAATTTCAAATCCTATTGAAAACGTGTCGATCTATTAGCTATCAGCACGTAAAAATTTTATTTTAATTTATTTTATTTTGTTTTTAACATTTATTCATTTTCATTGAAAAACGTTTTCGTTATTTGATGACCTCTTTTACATAATAATTTTATTAATGCTATTTTTTTATTATTTTATTATTATCTACGTTATTATTCTGTTATTGTTCTGTTATTATATTCTGTAAAAGGAAAAAAAAATTTTTTACCCTGGGAACGCCACCGGCTCGAATGTCGCTTACTTGACACAATTCCAAGACATCGCCGTCCTGCGCGAGAAAAGAAATAAAATATTTATTCGGCATCTCGGAATCAATAAGTAGATCTCGAGCGCGCTTTTCTTTTCCCTTATTGAAATAAATAAATGATAACACACGTTCTCGAAGAAAAACGGCTCACCTTCCCCTCGCTCTGCCAGTAAATGAAGAAACCATACTCGTCGACCTTGAACAGGCAATTTAGCTCGATTTCAGTGTTATCCTTCTCCTCTGTCCAACGATCGAAGACGCAGCCCGTACGGAGCGCTTCCGGCACCTCGATCTGCCAATTGAACTCAAACTTCTTCGTCATCTCCGCGACGTTCCACCAACTTCCGGCGAAGTCAGCTTAGATGCGCCGTTTTCCGGTTCTGTCAACAGGAATCGATGGCGCCATTAAAGCTATCCAGACTCTCCGTCGGATATCTTCCGTATATCCTTCAAACGTTTCAACGACAAACTAGTATCTGTTTCGTGTTTCAGAGCTTTGAAGGACTGATATTTATGTCATGAATTCCCCGTATTCGTTTGCGTAAATTGTTCGTCAATAATTTATAGGATTGCGTATATTTCTGCGGTTGTGCGCGTATAGTTTCAAGTTCAAACCGTTGATGTTTATTCAGTGCACATTGCGCCGTGTGTGGTTCGCGCCGCAATATGCAAATGACTTTTTGTGAGTTACATCAATTGTTGAACGTGAGAGGACGCACATATAAGAATATACATAATCTCCATATTACTGTTAATCAAATAAGAATGGATAATTGAACGAGCCAAGTGACGCTTTCATTGGACTGGCACGTAATTTGCTTGTTTAGAATTCATGTGACGGCGTATTTAGTTAATTATTGGCAAATTTCTTCCTGGATAAGCAACACATGCCGTGTATGTAACACCTCAATAGGGTCTTCGAAACCGTAATCGGACATTAACCCCTCTCTGGGAAATGAGAGGCAACGTTCTTTGACCTTTAACCTATCAACTTTGCGACATGACCATGCAAGTACGTAAAACACTTTCGAAGAAAGTTATGAGACTACTCATTAGATAATTATAGTAAAAAAAAAAAAAAATATAATCGTCATGCATATGTGAGACTTTCTTTTCTCTCTTTCTTTACTCTCTTTCTTTTATTTATTGCGTTACTTCTATTTATAAGTAATATGTAAATTCCCCTTTGTGAAAGCTAATTTCAATTGGAGGAAAAGTAGAAAGGAAAATAGAATAGGAAGAATAGAATCAGCACTGGCGCGTCGAGAAAATCGAGAAAAAGAAGACTACAGAAAGACGTCATTGCGCATTCTCTTTGTTAGACCCAAGAATGTTATAATCCGAGAATAAAATAGTTCCTTTGATACACAATATAACGTTGTATGGCGCATTTTCTTGTGTCATAAACATATGTATTTTTTTTTTTTTTGTCTACATTGGCGTAAAGAATGCTCTCTCTCTCTCTCTCTCTCTCTCTCTCTCTCGCATCTGTGATTACAATATTTATGCTCTGTACACACAATTAGTATCTTAATACTGTAATTAATACTGTATCTTATATAATTAGTATCTTAATACTGTAAAACACTGTGTGAATTGGAAAGTTGATGCTGCAAATAAAGCCCCCGTGCTTCATTCAATAAATCTAATGTGTTTATATTTACGTAGTTTCTTATAAAATAAAAACCCTCACATAAATGTGAACTATTTATATAAAAAACATTTCACAATCGAATCATCCGCTTTTGGATAATCGATAGTTCATCACGGTACAGAAGATTCGTTAGCATCGTTGCACCGATTATCCTTTATGGCAAAAAGCTGCACTATGCAGAATGAAGCGCAAGCAACTTTTGTCAAGCAAAAATAGTTTACGTTCAAAAATTCAAAAACATATCAAAGGTTTTACACAACAATATCAAAACATATGAAATGTTTTACACAATAAGATAGTTATGTCAAGTAATTGAGAACAGAAACAATGTACTTACAATGTTAAGAGCGTCTCTTTCGAGTTAACCTGCTCATTTTAACTCGCGGCTGTGCACCTGCGAATAAAAAAACAAATTCGATACATTTTTTTTACACGTGTTTTTGCTTTCTAATTAAAGTTGATAATACGTAAGAGATATGAATTATCATTTATTCTCTAAAATCTTATAGAATTATTTTCTGTTGTGCTTTTAATTATGTCTCAAACGTAAATCCTAAAAGATTTAATTCTTAATTAAATTATCATAAAAATGTGCGACACGACGTTTATTTCTTCTCCCTCATCTTCTTCCCTTCTTCGCATCTTTGAATCTATTAAGTGGTGTGTTAATTATATCTACGGACAGACACGTGTTTCTCTTAAATAGGTTTCAGTCTTCGAACTAAATGATTCAATCAATATCTTCTCATCATAATTACGATAAACTTACGTAATTGAGTACTGCGAGTTACGTAATGTTTGACTTAAGTATAGAATCTAATTACTAATTTTCTCGCCATCATCTCTCTCTCTCTCTCTCTCTCTTTTGTCTCGTCGTTGAATTCTGTTTAACGATATTCTTAATAAATTCTGTCATGGCTATGGAGATAGAACGATTTTCGTGACAGTTAATAATTTAGAAAAAGATAATATTGATGCTACAATACAATCTTTTTTATATGACGTATGACTACTAATATTTCTTCTTAAAACTTTTCATTGAAAATCAGTCGATTAATCAAAGCCGCTATCGATATATAATATTGCTTCGACAATCCATTAAACCGATCTTCCATTATCTAGATTAAAAATACATTAAAGCAATTGCAAAGAGGGGATAAAAAAACACAAGTGACGTGTGTTTCTAAGATTTTTATTAATAGGTGACGTGACATTTTCTTGTGTACACACAAAGGCCATTTTTCTATATTATCTTTCAGTAGCTTAAATGATTTGTGTTATTAAACCGAATAATTTGCGCGTTTCTCCTGAATTAATAAAACGTGATAAGTCGGCGATAAATTTTGCGTAGAATTTCATTAATTTGTAAAATTAATTTTATACTGTCGTAATATTTTACTGTATATTTGTGTGAGGAAATGTAATATATATTTTCGGATAATATAACAATATGTTACACCGGCAAAAAATATTAATAGGATAAAAAGTCACTGGTTTTGAACCAGGCATTAGTTGCGGGTCATTTAGCATTGTAAAGCTATAAAAAGCGAGAATTTATGGTCTAATATATTTCTCTACCGCACAACATTTCCGGAATCAAAGACGGAACACGCTCGGCTTTCGAACTATTATTAGATATTTCGATCCGTGATTTTTGATTCTTGAATCTACGAATGGAGCCATAGATGAAAATGTTACTGCCGAACTCTTGACACACCTTTATTCCGAGTTTGCGGAATATCTCGGCTTTTAAATATCAAGCGGTTTAAAATTGAAAATGATCGTAGTGCACGAACTATGCAGTGAAAGATTTATAAATGTGTACCAAAATTAAGTACTTTTCTACGAAAAGTGAATCCACATAGAAGTATTACTTCCTACAATTGAATTTACAATCTCACCAAATCGCCAATTGCGACGTGTTAACCGCAACTTCCGAGAATTAACCACATCTTGCCGGATGTTTCTGCGTTTGTGGCGACGTGTTTATCGTTGCATTAAGTTCAAAGAGAAGGAATTTTTGATTGCTGTCACAACGTTGCCAAATGACGTGCATTTTCGTTTCGAACGATGAAAAATCGCGTAGGACATCGTGTGTGTGATCTCTCAATCCCCGAAATAAACAATTTCATAAATCATTGCAACATAAATATGCGATATTTTGTGGATTAATGATGTCCGTATGATTGGCATTGGCGAATTATATAAAGGGAAACAAATAGAACGCAGTTAAAACGTTGCATTAAATGCGAACGCGTGTACAAGACGCATAACTGGCTACCGACGCATATCTCACAGATATACGTGGGCACACAGAGTTCGCGTCTATATAAACAGCGTGTGTATACAGGGTAACATAAACAGACCGGCACAGGAAAAACATAATGTGTGACTCGTGTCTTCTTCTTCTTCGGCACGATGAAAAGACGTTCCGCAACGTCTCTGACATCCCGCGTATTTCCCACGAGCCGACCGCATTAAATGACATGTTATAACTATCACGACCCCCATTGTAGCAGCTTGTTAACGCGGTATTGAGAGCACCAAGATGGCGAGTAAAAGTGGAGATAAGGAATCGTCTTGATTAATATCGGTTCGCAGTGTCGTAATTGGACGCCGATAAGCCCCCGTTGGCGATTTATCTCGGTGTGTAGCGTTAAAGAAATTTAGAACACAAAGAACATTTTTGCGTAAGCAAAAGTGTAAATAAGTGAAGATAAAAAAGCTTTTCTAGCTGCCACTTTTTAATTTCGCGCACAAAGCGCGAGTGTTTCGACCATGATGTGCAAAGTAACGAAAAAAAAAGCACAAAGTTATTAAATCACGTCTGCTATAAAACAATTAATTGCTACGTAAATTCAATTATCTCTCTTTCTCTATCCACGGATCAATAAGTAATTATCTATATAATTTCCGGAGTTGAAGGTTAAATTGCCGCGACACTGACCGCTCAATAAATTGCTTAATAAATCTAATGGTCACTTTAGATGGAATGAAAGCAAGTGAGGTTTGTGACCTGCTTGCTTTCATTTGTAAAATAGCTATGTTTCAGTATCGTGCACTCATTGCGGTGGTTTTTTTTTTTTTTCCGAAACACATTTAGCCTTACGTAATCCGCAAATTTTGTTTCACTTTAGTAATTCTGAAATAATCGGAGAAAAAATTAGAAAACGCAAATACGTGATCATGTAAAATTGTATGAAAATTAAATGATCATACACGTTTGTATTATTTTTTTTGTTTGTAGCTGAATGAAGTAATTAGAATTGTTCTTTATTCGAGCTGACATTTTTCAACTAAACAATGTTATATATATAGCTTTGCTGAATAACAAAAAAGACATTTGTTTTGTCTCTCGTCGATATCGGCCAAACGGTAATTCTTAAGTAGAAACCTCTATTATGCAATATGTTTGTCTCACTGTAATGAGACGCGCGCGTCGCGTTCCACGTGGCTAACGCGAGACAAATCGATGATTTGCAGTTTGCAGTTGTCGAAATATATCTATATATTAAACGCGATCGCGTATTTCTTGCAGAATACAAAGTTTGCCGAGAGAGAGAGAGACAGGATTATACATGACGTATAATTTTAGGAGACACGTAAGTTCTCTTTCGCAAATCTAAAATTGCCAATTTTGCAATTGTAATACGACGCACGTACTATGACGAATATATGATAATTGAACGTTATCTGAACTTTGCATTTTTTTATCGCGGAAATAAAACCCGTTCTGCAATATAATATTTCGCGAGATTGTCGCGTCTGATTGAACACAATCGCGATCTGAGGTTTTCTTCTAATAACGCATAAGTTAAGTAAGTTATTATAGCTTTTACGAGACAGAGAATTATATTCCGAGAAACGCGCACGTCGCGCTGTGTTTTTGCTGTTCCACGGAAAAGATCGAAAGATAATGATAATTCTCTCAAGAGCAAAAACAAAGATGTGGAAAGCGAAAAGTTTCCGATACGATTACAACAAGCATTTCTGAGAGACCAATGTCTACTGTGTTATATTTGCGTGAATGACTAATAATATAGTCATTGTCGTGAAAAAAAAAAAATTTGTATTGTGTCTGTATGCCTATGTAAAACGCGCCTGTAACGATGGCGCCTATTCGACACACATGCGATCTTCTGTCTGTTGACTTTTCATCTATAAAAGACGCCAGGATTACGAAGAGCGCCGAACGGCGAAGATATTCACGGCATGTGCCTCGTCGAACGAAGAGCGCGTGGATGAACAATGAATAGAGCTAGGGGAAGACCGAGAGATTTAGGTATCGGAGCGATGATCGACTCTCGACTTGTCTGGCGCGTGCGAGAGTCGTAAGCGCGCGGCGCGCGAGACCTTTCCCTCCGCGCACGTTTCCCCTCCTCCTCCTTCTATCGTCGAGCGGCGCCTCTTGGTTCCCTTGACCTCAAAAATCCCTCGGGAAGTCCCGCAGTCAGGGTCGTGTTCCGTTGTTTCCCATACACGTACATACCTACATACATATATCTTTCTGTCTCTCTTCCTCATCGCACTTATCTCATATGCCTTATTCGCAGCTTATCTCTCGCGCCGATAGCTTCTAATTAGCAAGTCGTCGTTGTCGCCTCGTAACTGCCTGTCGCTCGCTCGCCGGATGGCGCGCACAATACGTGTGATACGTATGTGTGTGTGTGTGTGTGCGTGCGTGCGTGCGCGCGCGCGCGCGCGCGTGTGTGTATGCGCGCACGTAGTAACACGCACGAGTGGCACGCACACGCGCGGCGACCGTCAGAGAGAAGCGAGAGAAGGTGAAAAGATGTAGAAAGAGAACGCGCGAGCTCTAACACACACCGCGCTTGTTCGGTACGTCGAGTTTCGATGGTCGTCGAACACAGTAGAGGCCAATTATTTCGCCAAACAAA
This sequence comes from Pseudomyrmex gracilis, assembly GCF_002006095.1. Taxonomy (NCBI): domain Eukaryota; kingdom Metazoa; phylum Arthropoda; class Insecta; order Hymenoptera; family Formicidae; genus Pseudomyrmex; species Pseudomyrmex gracilis. The sequence continues at coordinate 597,337 of NW_018020645.1, forward strand.
ATCCTCCTTCATGTGGGAGTATTTATTGATAGGTGATATATAGCGAGTTAACATAGAGGGAAACGTTTTAATCTATCTCAAGTGTGAGCGTGCGAGAAAGTGGATTACGATGCGCGGTCGTCCTCACCTACGTGATGACCCAACTAATTAGCGCGCGTGTTTAATACACCGCGCAAGGAGACGATAATGCACTTTCGCTATACGGCCAGTAATCCATTCATGCTACTACATGCTCTATATACATGCAAACTGGTTGACACGGAACACTGAAGCGCGGTACCATTCAATTTGGAGCGCTCGCCGTTCTGATGGATGGAAACATCGGTCCATCATCTCAGCGAGCAATTAATAACGTCGAAAATAAATATTTAATATACCTTTTACCTGTATTCAATAAATTCTCAAACGAAAATGTCATGTTTTTTTTTTTTTATTTCGAAATGCAACGTTTAAACAAATCCCCGTATCGAATTAAAACAATATCGATTAAAATCTTTAAATTTTAATTATTATTATTGAACTTTGAGCGCGCACAAAAGCGCGCAAAAAAATGCATCAACGATCATTTGCCGCGAGACTTCGGAAGTGGTCCGAGATGAAGACGCACCGGTGTGTGCGGTTGGCCACAGCATTGCACGCATGACACGTCTCGTGATCGCGCCAGTGCAGCAGACGTCTGCTGTACACGCGCGCACGCACGTATATTGCTCATACGCTCGCGCGTATATACACACACTCGTGCGCGCGTACACCTTGCCTCGTACATTCCGTCTGAGCTCACGCATTATCGCAAAATCGCTCTTACCGCTCACGATCGGGTCTCCTCTTCAGTCTGCACGTTAAATTATTCGTCGAACGACGAAAACGGCAACGGACTGGCCGACGGTCTCATCCTTCGACGAGGCTTGACGCACGCATATCGGACATATATACAGGCTCGCAGAAAATGCTTGCCGAGTAAAAACGCGAAACAAACACCCGAAACACGTACGTCCACGCTCGCGAAAAATCGCGCTCCGCTGTCGGACGTCTCCGCTGTAGGCGCGATGGAAGATACTGACGGTGCACAGCACCGTCTGTTGACCGGCCAACTAGCCGCCTGGCTCGATACCGTCTTTTTCCCCTTGCGCGCATGTGCCGTTTTCTGTGACCATCACCATACTCTCTTCTTCTGGTTTCACTATCCCCAGGTTCTTGTCGGCAAGAACGAGATCTGTCTCGTCTCCGAAGTCACGCGAATTGTTACTTTGTTTCGAACAAATATTCAACATTTACTCCGGCGCGGAGATATCTGGATACTTTTCCACTACTCGAAATGTACAGATGTCACCTGAATATTCAATAAGTGATCGAACGGTGTTATCAAATATTCAGACATGCTGCTTGCATCGCTCAAGTAGGCTAGATAAGTCATATTTGAACACTTTAAGATAACAAATAATTATCTGAGTAACTCGAAGTAATTAATTACTCCAGGTCCAGGTCGTCAGCTTTAATTACTTCAAGTTTAAGAGAGTAGCTAAGTTGATGTATTAAAGATTCGGGAGAATGTAATACGTGAAATAAAAATTCTGACATGGGAATTTTACACTTTCTGTTTGATTTGAAACGGTAAGCGATAATAGCTACCTGTTATCAAAATCTCTTGATAATATACTAACTATATAACTCTTATCATACGAGCTACGTGATAGAAAGTGAATATCTGCGCTCTCTACAAAGCTTCGCAGAAGCAAACGTACAAGACCGAGTATATTGGTCGGTAATATAGCGTGTTCTGATTTTTTCATGTAATTTGTATTTATTTATTATTTTTAAATTATAACAGCAACTTGTATACAACGTAAAATAATTGTATACACTTTAAAATAGTATATTCTATATTTTTCTCTATTTTCTTCTCTCTATCATTTTATTTCGTTTAATTGCTATTTTGTTTTGCTCTACAACACAAATATTCCGCCGAGGAAAAATAGCACGCAAATGATAAAGAGAAATCTCAATGTAAAAATTGCATTCGAGCGGTTATATCGGAACGTGTTTATGGATAGAATTTAAATCCGCGCATATACGCGCAGTCAGAAACACGCTCGGCCTGCTGAATTGCATTGTGTCTCGCTGTATAAGCGAATGCTTTCTGAATGAGCCTTTTATATATATATATATGTATATATATACATATATAGAAGAAAGGGAAATTTTCACCCAGTGATCCGCGTACCTTACATGCTAAATCGTCCAGGATTCGAACGTCATAAATGCATGAAACATCGCAAAGAGCCCTTGGTTTCTCGAGTTTATTCGCATCAAAAAGCAAATAGTAAAGAATACGCGCGGGTTACATGTGTTTGTTTTCTCGTTGGCCTTCGAAAAATGCAATAGTATGCAGCTACCGCAGCCGTTATTACATTTTTCGTATCTGAGCGAGCTATAGACGCACTCATCGGCTAACAAAAGTAAAACTACGAAAATTCAAATGCTCCGTTTTCATTTGCGTTCTTAAATGTGTGAATATACATTTGTCTTTCTTTCTTTACGCTATGCATTACGTAGGAAAAGATCGGTTCATCGAGATATATATTGTAACTGCAATTTCGACACAGCGGAAGTTGTGTCGAACATTTGAATTGTACATTGAAGAATTTGTTGACTTTTGACGCAGTCGTCTGCGTGAGAATAGATCGCGCAGAGACAACGTTTGAGATTAGAGACGTGCGAATTTAGCCGCGAGACTGAAAAGAATAAGTACAACGCTTTCATTAAAGTCATTTTTTTTTTAACACTAGCACAACACAGGCGCGCGCTACGTGCACGCTATTGTTATTTTTATTTAACGTGTTGTCAGTGAACACAACCTGTCACCGAGTTGACAGATAGTATATACGTCTTATAAACCATATAATACACATGTGAGAAATGTCAGAAATAACGCATGAAAATCAAACTCAAAAAATAGTGAGAGAGAGAAGTGGAAAAACAACACGTGACTAAAGTCTTGTGACAGGGAAAAGGGTAAAAAAGAGAATATTATATATATTATATGTAATATTCTATATCTATATATAATACACACACATACGCATATATGTATATATATATATATATATATATATACCGTAATCACGTGACCAAAGTCAGTAACACCGCCGCGGTCGCGCGGCCGAAGTCAGTGACTTCACTGCAGTCGCGCGACCGGGGTCATTGACCTCGCCGCGGTCGCGCGACTGCGGTCAGTGACCCCGCCGCGGTCGCGCGACTGCGGTCAGTGACTCCCTCCCACCAAGGCCGCGCGGCCGAGGCCAGTGACCCCGCCCCCACCAAGGCCGCGCGCCCGCGGTCAGTGCCCCGTCAAGGCCGCGCGGCGGAGGTCAGTGACATTACTGTAGTATGTATATAATACATATAATACAATATAAAGTATAATATTATAAATATATAATAAATTATATGTATAATATGTATTATTTAATGTTATATATAATATAAATTACACAGTCATGCCTTTTTTAATATAGGACTAAGAAACGAAAAATAAAACGATTTTTATTTCCAATCTTACACGTGCATGATATACGACCATTTTTTACTGCTTTGCATTTATTGAAAACGCTCGAATATCCATATTAATAATTTTCATGCAAATAGACACAAACACGTGTTATTACTAAATTATAATGGATGAGAGAAGAAAGACATTATCATACAAATAAAGACTGAAATTCAGTTTGCGCGCATATAAACACTAAAATTGCACATCTACATTTTACAATATGTAACATATCGATCTTCTTACAAGAGAGACATATAATTTAATGGTAACACGTTATATTCGCACGCAGTTTCTTCATACGCGTATATCGTACAGTCCCGCTATCAAAAAAGGCTATCAAAACTAAAAGTTCCGACCCAAGTGATACACTTGCGCTGCTAAGCATCGTTGCGTACGTCGTATACAAGCATTACATTAACCATTATCGTGCATGAAACGTTGTTGGTTTTATGGCGCTACTCCGGGAGAGTACAGTCATATGTCTCACGTTCGCCGGATAACAAGCCTTAGCATCTCGCGAAGCGCAATGTATTTATAGCCGCGTATCTATCCGCATTTTTTCGCGTGTAAGAATATCTCTCGCGCTCAATGAGGAATTCGAACGCGATAGTTTAACCTGACAAAGAATAAAAGTTTGACGGCTCGGTCGTTATCGTGATTTGGAAATCGTATCTTGTTACTACTAACACAGAACACCAATTTTATAACGCAAAAGGGAGAAATTAAGAACTTCATATTAGCGGCAAAGCTCGTATCACAAACAAATTTCTCCACCGGAGATAAAAGAGAAAGCCCCGGTATGTAATCTCTCTTATGCATTTGTAAAACTCATGTTTGTTTCGGACATGATTTGTGTAATGAATTCGTGCGGGCGATGAGTCGTCGTTCAACTTTTTTTTTGAATTTTTTGTATTTCGGCGCGTGGCATTAAAATGACACAACGAGCATATTTGCATGGAAACGCGCGCGTTCCAGAGTGTTCTATCGTTTTCGTGATTTTGATTACGTGTTTTTCTTTTCGTGGCTACGCTTTCATACGCATTGCATATTAATTTGCAGAGAAACGTTTCGTTTTTGTTATTACTCTGCTCAGCGATCGCATCGTCCCCATTACTTTGTTGATTGTTGATTCTCGAAGTATGGACATAGTGTCCCGGTTGTAATCATCTTGAATTTTTGTATCGTCGATCGAATAAAATTTACAAATAAATTTTACAGTTCTGTGATATATAACAATTGTTCTTCCATCGTTTTATCAAAAATATATACGTATAATAATACTTTACTATCTACCAAAAATCTCTTCAATTCTTTTTTAAATCGACCGAAACAAAAATATTTCCGCGACCGATTCGGCAGTGCATTCGTGTGTTTTTTCGTTGCGCAAGAGGAAAAAAACAATTCGCGCCAGTGACGTTTTCTCGCCACAAATCCGCGCCGCCGTAATTCATTACCTTGATGTTTCGGTGCAGCACGAACGGGCCCATTAATATGTCGCGGTCAATATTTTTTCGTTTTCAATACTTGACTTTATAGTGGACCAATCGCCGATATTCCGACGATTTACCTGTAGATATATTGCACAATCGGACGAGAAAAAAATTGTTGCTTTGTGCAATAAAATATCTTTAAAAGTTGATCGTGCAATAAAATATCTTTAAAAGTTGATCGTGCAATAAAATATCTTTAAAAAAGTATATATACGTGCACCTGGATAAAATTAAGGTTAATGTTAATTGTACATCGATAAAAAAAAAAAAAAAACGAAGCTGGCAGAAAAATCGAGATAAACCGGATGGAAAAGTAACGATGGCGAACTCATTTGGCAAGATTCTCGTTGGGCAAGTTCAGGATCGCCGATGACCAAACAACTTTCCAAGACGGGATATGTTAAGTTGCGCGATTGTGTGTTCGCAAACTCGTTTATACACATGTGACGACGATAGACACCATGCGGTCCGCGTGATTCTGCAGTATTAATTAGAAGTTACAACGGGTTCTCTCTGCATCCTGGAACGTGGCGACACGCGGTGTGGACAATGTCGCAGCCGCCGAGCAATTTCGGCAGCGGCCAAAACGTTTCAATTAAATCCTTCGTAAATCACTATTGTCGCGCCACGTAAGCACAGATCGACGGTAAAATTTGCAATTTCTAGCGTGTCGCTTGCGCGAGCTTATTTGGTGTGAAAGTGTGCTCGACGGGATCGGTTGCGTTTTTTACAGTATCCAATGCGCTTGTTAGAGAATGTCAAGCTCCGGGTATTAATCATCGAGCTGTATTAGTGATCTATTTTTCTCTCGCATTGCATTACTTCGGAATTCCAGCATTGTTCGTACACACAGTAGTGTAAAATTAGGTCGTATTATAAAATACGTATGCGCGCGCGCGCACACACACACACACACACTCTCTATTTTTCTTACTTTTTATATTTTTACATATAAGATATTTTCCGATATAACAGAATTTTATGTAAAGTAGACTCTTATATAACATTTCGTTTCTTTTTATAAAAATAAAATAAAGCACGTAAGTTATAATTATTATAATTGTAATTATATAATATAATTATTTATAAGTCAAAATATTTTGTAATTTAATGTAATATACGAGATTTACGTTATAATAAATAATTGTTAAAGAATTTTTTTGTGTGCTTAATACGGTAAGATAAATTTTGACTCTGGGAGCAAGGTAATTATTGTTAATTCATTTTGATTTTTCGCCAAGTGTGATTTAATTCGGATTTTTGACATCGTAAAACTAAATTAAATTTTACGCTAACGAATATATTGGCAAATAAATCAAACATCAACGTTTAATAAATTGCACATCAACGTTTAATAAATACTTGGTAAGTACGTGCATGGAGTTTTGAACATTAATAATTTGGACAAAATAGAGATTATAATTACAAAAGCGCAGTTCAATAAAACATCGTGTAACAATGTATATTTTAATATTGTTATTAAGAAGAGATCTGATATCAATTTATTTACACACATATGAATTATATTCTCTTTGCATGAAATAAAACCATGTGTTACTAAAGTTATTTTAATACGTAATTAGAAGCGATATTTAATATTTCTTGTAAAATTTATACACATATACATATATTTATATTTCTAAAACTTCTAAAAAATGGAATATTACACTGACAAAATTTTAATTCTTTTTTTTTTTTACGATGACTTAAACTCGATATAGTATAGTACATATACGCACAAGTATACTACATCTGGCGCACCAACGATGCGTTACATCAATATTCTGCACATTCCAAACAAATTGCGTATAAGCAAATATATGGTGTTCTATCTGAATACATATCAAAATGCATTTATTTACAAACTGCAATGTCAAATTTATTACCATATGTCAAAGTACAAACATATATGTATTGTAATGTACATAACTGTACTGTAACATTGCGTTGCATTCGTACACAAACGTAAGTTTATAAGAATATCTCTTTTCTTGAGTAATTCATTATAAGAAAATTTACATAATAGTTTTTCTTAAACCTATGCATTTTGAATTGTATCAATAAAACAATAATTACGTCACAAACACACTTATTTTTACACGCATTTTATGTTACATGCATTTGTGTATTATCTCGTAACTGATTTAAACGATGTTCAAAACCGCAATTTCAATTTGTTGGAAAGCTTTCATGGTAATCTATTGTGTTGAGAATTTCAGATTGATAGATATACATAAAAACCCGCCGCAACATCTGCCAGAACGTGCACACTTTATGAAATACATTGATATATAATTAACAACTATTTGTAATTATTAAAAAAGAAAATGAGATAAAAGTAACAAACAAGAGTTGCAAGTTTGCTCTCTGTTAAGTAATTACGATTTATCTATTTTTTTTTGTTTATTAAAATCTGCATTTGCGCATGTTTTCAATATTTTGTAACCATTTGACGTTTCTATCTCGAAACATGTTTCGCTTCTATTCTACGTAAATTTTGCACGATGTTTTGTTAAATTGAATACATAGCTTTTTCACAGCGAATATTAACTTAGTTGTGATAGCAATATATCCATCGTTCCACTTCGACAGTTATATGTAATATAATCGAATGTTCAGAAAAAATCCGATACTTCTCACAAAACTATGTTGCATCGCACAGTATAAATTTCCTTTCCAAATTTCCCGAAACGACGTAGTGCAATCGCATTATAAGTTTTGACGCGCAAAATGTTTAGTACCTATTATTACAACAGTGTTTTATAATGTGAACTTTTATTACATTATATAATTTTATCATCAAACTTGTGCAAAATTTTCATAAAAGATAGAAAACGACATCAGAATAAGTTTCATCGTAAGTCCGACGTTCAAACGCTCTATTACATCATCTTATTACATCTCGGTAGTTATTTATTGTCCCTCCTTATTTCTCGGAGCAATGAAAATTGTTTTTCTTTGTTTCGCCGAGAAAAGAAACAATAAGCTTTTTTTAATAAGAAGTACTTTGATAACTTGGAATTAAAAGAAGGAATATATAATGAAAAAATACGCAAGATATATGTATATATATATATATATATATATATATATATTATTTAATATTAGTATTAAAAAAATTTGTGAAAGCTTGGTAATGCGGATTTTCCAAGTTTCTTCTCATAAAAGAAGAAGCTCATATGTATGTATGTATGTATGCATGGATATCACGTGTCCCGCTATTCACCTTTACGATTCGAAGCGACCAGCTTGAAAGCAAACATTTTTCATAGTACACTCTTAAACCCAGTCGACCTTCGATAAACGCGGTAACATTTTAGTGTCCCCGAGCAGCGGCGTTCTCATGAACGCGTGAATTATGCTTGTCTTTAAAGTTTTCGCGTAGCAAAGAGATAGCTAAAGGGATTTTGCGCGTTTCGAGTTTTAAAGAAACAACAGTGAGGAAGTAATGAAAATTATACTGCCGGCTTAAATTTCCGAGTTTGTATACGAACGAAATTACAAAACGGCGTCTTTTAAATAAAACAAATGCTCCATTAAAAAAGTTCGATAACTTGGTCACTTAAAAAGTATTCCCGACAATAATTTCTCCTTCCGAGTAAAAAAAAATAAAAAAATAAATAAAAGAACATCGGAATAAGCTTCTTCCAAACTCCGACGTTCAAACAGTCTATTGTCATTTATTACACCTCTCTCGGTAGTTGTTTATTGTTTCCCTTTATTTTTCTCGGAATAATGAAGATTGCTTTTCCTTATTTCTCCGAGAGAGAGAAAAAGACGAGGAGCTTTTTTTTTCTTTTTTTTTTTTTTTTTTTTTTAATGAGAAGCGGATAACTTCGAATTAGAATCGGGTTATTTCGGTGAGAGCGGTTATTCAGATAAGTCTGAATCTTTTCGACGCGACGAAAGCAAACGCGATTCACGGAGCGTGATGGAAAAAGCAGAAGCTAATCCCGTTTTTCTAGCTCGGTGATTATTGCCTTTTGCCGGCTTACCCGCGAAGAAAGCAGCAATCCGCGTCTATAAGGCACGAAATGTAAAGTTTGCGCGATCGTTGAAATGCAGATGAGCGTTTCGCGCGGCGCGTTTATTTGGAAGATACACTTGCGCCGCCCCGCGACTATTTTCCTCTCCCTTTTGTCTTTTCTCGTAGAGTTTCGTACACTCTTTTCTGTTTTCCTTTCCCCTCCCGCGTTCTCTTCAATCCCGATTTGTCTCCTTGGTGAAAGCCGAAAGAGAGCTGGCGGAAAACGAGTTCCTTTGAAATTATATTCTTCGTTCTGTAATTCATTCATCTGTGCATAAAGGGCAACCTCTGCAATTGGCCGTCTCCATTGCAAGCAATTTTCCCTTCAAGAAGGCTCCGGTTTCTTCTTCGTGCATCTGCATTTAAGACGCGCCGTGGCGAGCACAATTCTCCTTCTTTCCGCGCTGTTCTTTTCGCTTCTCTTTCCGACGCACACGGGGACGAAGAAATTTCTTGCAAAGATATTTCACTATCTTTCATTTATCGAGAGAGATTCAATATAGTTTTAAATAACTATAAAATATAAGAAATAAGTAACGATTACAAAGTGCATTCATAATCGGAATGTCTTTCTTTCGATACTTCTGTGAAAAAAAAAAAAGTCATAGTATAACTTGAATCAATGAAAGAGAAAGACGTCGAGAGTGCATCTTGCCAGACCAGTCTTGTACTAAGAAGTGGAAGGGCGAAGAACTGGAAGAAAGAGATCATCAATCCTATATAAGATCGTCGATCACTCACATGCTTGCGCTATAGTCATTAAGTTTGACATCGGTCGCTGACAAGACTTGCGACACACACACATAGAATCTCTTTTATATTAAATATTTGCACTCTTAAAAATAATAATAAAAATATACACAGTTCGTGCGATACACACATGAATCAATCGACATGCGAGTCTTGGTGAGTTTTACTGATAAAAAAAAATCATCGAGTTACATAATCGAGACATTTCTAACTGTGAGTGTCATAAACGTCTTTCCTCAGATTCTCGTTGCGGTAACGGCAGTGATTGTTGAAGCATACGTAAGCAGAAATGGCGCGGTTTCTTTCACCACAGACGTCACGTCTTATCGCAAACTTCGTCCACGGAATTTCCTTCTCGGTCCGCCATTCGTCGACGAGATGATCGGTCAGCAAATTCCGTCGCATTCGCCAGCGGTAGATCAGACTATCAGCCAGCAGACTCTTCAAGACGTACCTTTGAGAGATCGAACGGTCTATCCGTTCGAATTTCCAATTCTTCGTCATCAGCCATTCAAACAAAATGCCGTCAGGGCGACGACGTTCGGTCAACCGTTGTTCAGAGACACGTTATCGAGAAATCAGGATGCACGTGGACAACGAGCAATCGTCCAAGACGATTTTTTTGTAGGAGGACGAGGCACGTCGCTCGCGTCGGACGAAATCTTCGAGGAACAAGCGTCGACGTATCGAATGCCGCTCAAAGAGCAGCAGTTTACGAACGTAAACGCCGAAGCGGTATTTAAAAATTGGCTTCACGAGCAATCGCTTCCGACTAAACAAGCATTGTTTCGGAAGCAAGTAGCTTCTGCCGAAGTTCCGTCTATTTTTAACACGGTCTATCGAGACAACAACGAACCGATTGATTCGTACGGACGACACAAGGATCTAATGTCTCGCGGAGAATCTTGGACAAAATACGGTAAGATTTATGAATATTGTACTGACTATATTTAGCTTTTTCTTTTTCAGATTTAAGTTTGATTTTTTTGCATCAAACTATGTAAGCAGTTGTAGCAATTGTGCATTTAGATTGCTTTTTTTCGTTTTTTCAACTACGGCAGGTAGCCATGAACACGAAATGTCATCCATGCCGATGCTTTCGTCTTCCGAACACTTGTTTCTTTCTAACGTCGACGAAGTTGATTCGTTAGAAGCTTTCAAGATGAAACTCGGTCCGATGTTGACGTCGGGATCGTCGAAATCGAGCGGCAAATGTAATGCGGTGAGCAGGACTATTAAAAACTAACATGTGTTGTTAAGCACAGACGTAAATCTGGTAACTGTAACATTTGGCAGACGATTGAACGATTGTGCAATTTACATGAAAAGATTAATGTAGGGATTTCAGAATAGATAACAGGAAAATAAAACCCGCGCTGTTAAGTAGATAAATTTATTGTATGTACATCTTAATTTATAATAACTGTGAACGCAAATGTAAAATATTATTACATTGTAAATTACAGAAGATAGTGCAAAATTACATGTGGAAAAGAGCAATTTTGTGCGATAAATAAAAATTTATTGAAATTTATATATTGCACATTGAAGTTGAACAGCCAATGAGGTAATAAAAGTTTGTTTATTACTTTTAGCCGGTTGACAGCTCACCAACTATATCTAATGGCGCTATAACAACTGTTCCATCAATCTCAGTTAGCGCAAACCAATCCTCGATTGTAGGTCATATCTTAACGAGTTTAACAACCAAGCCCAGCTCGCCTGTCACGACTACGGCAACACCAATAGCGTTCACCGGAAAGTACGTAATGGCTGCCCCGAGCTTTATTACTTGTCCGGTTGGTTACAACGTTGTAACTACACTGTATAAACTCGTAAAGTTCAACTCAATTGCCAAACAAGTCAAATTTAAATACTACTGCGGCGAGATTTGAAAGCAGCTACATCGCTGTGTCTTCTATCAAAATTATATTTTTTTTTGCATTAAATCGATGTTTTAATCATTATTAGTTTTACGATTTCAGAATTTTGTAATTAAAAAAAAAAAAGAGAAATGTGATTTGTAGTAACAAAACAAGAACACAATAACTCGTGAATCTGGGTTTTGATTTAGCACCATCGGACCGACTTATTTCCACGCCACTGAATACGGAGCTGTCTTGACATCTCTTCCCGCTAAAAGTGAATTAAAGAGCAACTTAATGCCGAAAGCGTCAAAGAACAGCATAACGACTGATATTCAAAGTTCCATGCTGAACTACATTCTGTCTGAAGAGTACAAGAACGGATTGAAGAGCGCTCAGAACTCCTTGACAAACTACGCGCTGCCCGAGGGACTTAAACAAGACTGGTCTTTGCAACAATTCCCACAGCCGGAAGCGTCGTCCGGTTATGTTCCGCTGTCTCTAAACGGAAAGACGAATCTCATTGTACCAAGTCTATCTGTCGCACCCATCTCGACCATTTCGTGGCCGATGGAAACTAAAGCTGACGTTTCCACGATGCTGCCAGCAAAATCCGTAATGACGTTCGACACAAGTAACAATTTACCGATAGGTGTGACACAACACGGTTCATTATAGTTTATTATTATATTTCGTTAAGTAACAAGTAAAAAAATTGTAAAAAATCAAATCTTATAAATGTTATTTCTCATTTAAAAAAAAAACACAAACGTCTACATAATAGATGTAGAAATTCTCTCTGTAAAAAACATTATCTTACAAAAGTTTTCTTCTGTAATTCAGAATTACATCACAGAATTACTTCGGTTGAAGTAGCGACTTACAGAAATGTTCTAAATATTAACGAAAAATAAAACGATTTGCTTCACTTCTCAGGCCTGAATCTACATTCAGATTTCATGGAGAGCATACCAAACAGTCTGACTCCGAGTATATCTAATAGTATATCTGGAAGCATAACTGGAAGCATATCAACGAGCATACCTGGTAGCATGACGCCGGGCATGCCTGCGAGCATACCAACTTTGAGCCTTGGGCAAAGTTTACATCGCGCGGAACAATTACAGCAAACTCAAGAGGCAAGAAATCTCTGGTATCCCGCAGGTATCTTAACCACATGCTACATAAAGTTTTACATCTTCGATTTGTTGTTACAGAGTTATAATTAACATAACAAAGCTTTTCTGTACGCTCGCGAGTTCATTGAAAGCGAAGTAACAACATGACGCGCATTTGAATTCTGACGAAAATTTATCGTTGAAATTTTTTATGTAAATACAAATTATTAAATTTAATTTGAACAGTTTGTGTATACGATAAGAGAAAAAGCGTTGAAAAAACTGAATTATATTAAATTTTTACCTCAAGTTGCAAACACACGCACGATTTAGTGTCATCGATTTTGTATTGCAAAAACAATTTGTCAGAGATTATCAGATTTCACTTTACTCCGAAGGAGTATTTTTTTCTCTCAATTTAAAACCGTGTCGATATATATATATACGTTTTTTTAATTATTCGTCTCATAGTGCGAACCTTTTCCGGCAATCAATCGGCTGATTACGCTTGAGGGTTCGTTTGTTCAACAACTCTTTCGCGCGCAGCCGGCGGACCTAACGCAATTATCGTACTTTGCAGGTTTGCAGCTGCAGCTAGGCGGTTTTGGTGGGATAAATTACACGTTACATGCGAGTAATCCTGCTGCCATGAGGCCGATGGAGCTTGGGATGGCGGAAACGGGCTTAACTCCGCCAAAATTACCGACGCAAGCGCACGAACCCGCATTTGCAAAAGTGAGTTCTCAAGGCGTGATTGCGAGTTTCGCTTCGCCCGGTACTCATGTCGCTCGGAAACGCTTCCTTAATAACGACACGTAATATTACTTTGGACGCTTTTATTAGCTTCGTGTCTGCCGGTTACGACCAGCTTCTCTCCTTTCGTTTCCTCTCCTTTTACCCCGTATTGACCTGTGCGTTCTCATCTTATTCCCCCATATGTCACTCTTTGCTATTTTATGATTTCATAAAATTTATTTAGTTTTATCTTACACCTCCGCTTGAAGCTATATATCGAGCAAACTACTTTATATTTCCATGAGTAAATTAAGCAGTCTATGAAACGGATATATATTTTCGCGTTATTCGCGCAGATAAAATACGCGGGAGTAAGGAGCGAATATTAAAAGAACGAAATTATATCTCGCGTCGCTTCGAGGTTTGTCATTAATTTTAGCACATTCATATTCTCGTTTTTCCGTGCGCAGCGGGCAACTTGATAAATTTATTATTCCTTTTAACAGATCGAATTTAATTCAACTTTCGCGAGTTAAACGTCATTCGTAATTGAATGAGCATTGTATTATAATCGCTCGAATGAAGCAATAACTGTTGTAAAAAAAAACAAAACAAAAACAGTTTAGAAAACATTTTGATAGAATTGCAAATTGAAATAATTAATTAATTTAATATTCCGTGGTAAATTTTAATTAATAATAATTGCAGACAAAAATAGAAAAAATATATATATATACACACACACATGCGTATGTTATTATGAACAAAAATAATTTTATCTGAATTATTTGTCAAATACTTTTAACATTTCTTAACAACTCGATGAGTAATTTTTAATAAAAACGTGCAATGAAAAAATGTATTTTTAAATTGCTAATTGTTTGTTAGTAGGTGCAATAAAAATTTTATTATTCCGCTCTGTATGTATGTACGTGCATCGGTAAATGTATGTATATACGCAAATGTAATAGTAAAATTCTAATTACCATTTGGAAGTGTGTTCATTTACTTCGGTAAATGCCATCGAACGTTGGAAGTTCGCCGGCAAAAGCTTATGAATATGTAACGTGTACTCGCGAGATATTAATTAATAAACTCTAATGTTGTTAATCATACATGTTGGCGCCCGACAATTTTGTTAGCAATCGTAAACTACGGCCATTCGGTTAGAAGAGAAGTGCAAAATCAATTTGTTGCATTGTTAAGTACGTTAAAATGAGTGATTGCTTCGTATAAAGTGCCCTGCAAAATATTAAAGTGATGCGAAAAATATTAAATTGTGAAAAAATATACAAACTTTCAAATCTATCTTCTTTTATTTTTATTCGCGGATTATCGTTAGTTTGTGAAAAGATGATCCCGTCATATTTCTCAACTGACAAGTGTTGAAACGCGTGTCGTTCAAGAACGAAAGTTTTCCATCGTGCACAAAAATAAAATGTCTCTCTCTCTCGCGTATTTTTCGTTTGCGGACGTAACGTCGCTCGTAAATCCTTCAAAAATTTACTGCAAGAATACGATCGTTGTACCATTCCGAGTGCCACAGGTGTTGGATTCTCTTAACCGTAAGGTAGAAGGAAAACGTAGGTAGGCAAGAAGAAACGAGGCGTCTCATCCGCCTTGAGAGTTTCTTATTTACATTAATTACCCGAAGAAGTTTCTATTTCTCTTTGCCGAGAAGTGAGGAAGAATCGCGTAACGTTGCTTGTTTTGTGAGAATGCGCGCGCGCACGTCAGCAATTATTTTCGCGCAGTCGGTAAATATGATTAATCGCGACAGATTAAAGACGAAACGAGACCGGACGGAACAAATTCTGAACGCGTTTACGGAACATTAAGCGAGCTCGTGATTTATTTATATATGCAGATATATATCTTTGTGTATATTGAAGAGAAGTGCTTGAAGAGAAATTATAATTAAATTAATTGGAATCGCATAAAATAGGATATACGCGCATAAATACGTTTCAACTCGCCGATGTATGAGCATTTGCGGGCCGTGTCGAGTTACACAATAAATGCAATATTCTATATATCAAAATTTAGTTTATATGTACATATATACATTATTTGATCAAAGCCTAATTAAATTTAATTGCAGAAATTCAGTTATATGTTGACATATATGCACGTGAGCATAATAAAATTATAAGTAATGTAAAACTGATCTAAAACTTGAATTAGATTGTAATACAATGGCAAGTAACAACGTGCTAAATTGTACGTGCAAAATTTGCGGTGTAATATAAGATCAAAATATACTTACTTGGGTTTGTTTTGCATCCATTGTGTGGATACCCTTCGCAATTTTGCGACTTATATATGTATAAAATTTTATTCTTTTCAGATTAGATATCATCTATAATATTTATCTGCAATCATCGCGCGCGTCCGGCTAAATTGAACAGAATACCAAAGGATGCGGTTCTACTGTTTGTGAAAATGTTTTACGTTGTTTTTGCAATTAAAATTATCCATGATACAATTAGTTGTTTTTACTTTTAAGTTATTAAGTTTGACATATAATTTGTTATATATTTTATTTATCTAGAGTATCTAAAATGTACATTATATATATATATATATATATATACATTCGTGCAAGTCAATTCTTTTGTTACATTTTCTGTGAAGTACTTCATTTTTGCGTTTTTAAAATTCTCCTGGCATTCTGTAAAGACACTTTATACGCTTTTATTCCATTCTTTACATACCCATCTTCTTCGGTTTACTCACTCTTTTGTTTCATGGTCAAGAGCCACAGTGCTCACACACAACTATAAAACGAGTCGAAGTCCTAAAATATACTTTCTTTCTCAAACGTTCGTAAAAGTTGGCACCGAACGACTTCGCTGCAGATTGAATTTTGCTAACGGCCGTAGTAGTTGGCCGTGACCGTTGTCACTGCAGATTGCATTGACCCGAACCAATGTCACACGTGTACGATGAACTGAAGCTGTTATATTTTGGCAAAAACCTCAATGGCGGAGATTATCCGATAATCGAATTTTATTTATTTATTTTTTTTTGTGAAAATATATACACAAGTGAGATTATAGCAATTTATATTTTTGAATATCTGCGTTTAATAATGAAACGTTTTTTAAATCTTACGTTATTATATTTCACACTTTGTTGATTTATAAATAAAACTTCTCGAATATTCTCAAGCTATTACGCGAGATGATTGTCGTGTATCGTCTGCTTCACAAGTTTATACAATTTGTAATTTAGATTAAAGAATTTACCCGCGCGTTTATTCACACATTTTCATTTGCTTTTTGTTGCGAACTGACTGACTGAAAATCGTCGTAAGTTCACACTTAATTACGGTCTGGCAAGAATAATATAGGTTTATCTCGTTTTCCTTCCTGCTAGAATTTCTCCGCGCGGTGAAGTGAATAATCTACCGTCGGCTTACGTTAGATTACTTCATTCGTGCGTTTTATGGAGATAGCATGAGCGATTTAATTGCAAATTGAATCTGAACCGGGCTTTCGTATTTTTCATTATTGTAATCAAATTGAAACTTTTTCGTGATTATACAAAGTGCAGCTTTCTCAAGTGCGGGATTGCAACATTTGCTCCGAGAGCAAATTTATTAGCGCACACAACGTCGTTTTATATATTATTTATTAATAAGCGATATGTACTACAGAAACGCGCGCTTATTTATAAGTCAAGTACATGCACGAAACGCAAAATTAAATCAGTAAAAATGTTCATTCTGTTACTGAAAATATAACTGCATCTTTTCTCTTCGTTACTGTTACTCGGGATGTAAATAAAATCAGAAGGAAAAATATATTTTAAAACAACATCATTTCTCATTTATACTATAATTTTATTACTTTTAACAAGTGTTTTCTTTCTGTGTGTGTATGTTCATGTGGCGTGTGAATGTGTCTTGCGTATTTTTGTTTTTTTTTTTCGCATACTTAAGTATGTGTAGGTATTGCCTTCGGTACATACAGCGTTTCTTTTATGTATCTCTTTGATCGCAATTTATAATCTCAGCAAATTAAAGATTCTTTTCTTAAACCTATGCCCTGTATAGACCATTGGTGATAATAAATAAGAAATCCATAGGAAAAAACAGCATCCAATATCACACATCAGCATAACACGTGCGCACGTTACGTGTCACATAATATATATATATAGATATATATATATATATATATATATATATTCCTCTTTAACATTATATAGCAGTCCAACACTTCTTTCACCTTCGAAAAACAACGTGCCATTATGATCGCTTTGCACAAACAAAAAGTTTCTGTAATTCGGACTCTATTGAGAATCATCAGAAACTTTATCGCAATTTCCGCGAGCTCGCACACACACTCGCGCGCGCACACACACACACACCTTCTCCTCACACACTCGCTAACACAAAAACGCACGCACGTACACACACACACACACACACACACACATATATGCGCGCACTCAAACATACAAACGCAATTGCAAATGCTTCTCCAATTAGATGTATATTTACACAGATATACAGCGCTACGTTGATTCGCTTTCGCAAATGGTGATATCGTGTCACGTACATATCACGTATGTACCTATATCGATACATGTATATCGATACATATCATACACATCATGTTGTTTATATACAGAGGGAAGAAAAGTATATCAGGTTAGAAAAATACAGCCATCTTACTCAGAATTCTGTAAGAAACTTTTCTAACATCTCTCGAAGTGTTACGCTATAACAGAAGACTAGTCTTTACACCTCTTCTCTCTGTCTCTCTGTTTCTCTCTCTCTCTCTCTCTCTCTCTCTCTCTCTCTCTCTCTTTCTTTCTCTGTCTCCCTTTTTATCTTTCTGCATCTCTCCTTGTTGCGCGAATTTTGTGGCTACATTTTACGAGTTTCATTAAAGAAGAGTGCGAATTGCAAGCCAGTCCGATTCCTGTTTACGCTCGCACTTGTCACTCTACGCTTCGTTAGTGTGACACGGAAAGCAAAGCGTTAGAACTTCGCTAAGAAGCAATTGACTTCGCCAAGAAGTCCCCTTACCTCTTTACGACGGCGCTAAGTGGCACGTGGCGCGATCTACGAAGGTGAAAACGAGAGATGGAGCGGCACCACCTTTCCGCGGGGGATGAATCGCGGATAGAGTAAGATGAGCGAATGAGAGTCGGCGAACTTTCCGGACAAAGTTATGAAAGAGCTTAAACTTCGCAGTCGGTTCGCGCGGATTTAAATAGACTTTACGTTCGCGGAGGGTTACATAAATTAAAAAATCCATCGGAATTAAAAACCGAGAGACTTTAGAGTAGATCGATTTCCTGTTTTCGACATCAAATAGATTTCCACATTGCGTTTCTTCCGTTCTGTTTTAACGAGACTTTAGAACTTCAATATATAATACATATTGTTTTGCGCAAATTATTCGTGATGCGATTTTTTGTTTTTACAACATTATACAAATTAATTTAACAAAGTAACACAGTACGTCAAAAGCGAAACGTATTCGTTTGAATTTAGGCGCACGGATGCGCGCGCGTGCGAGAATCTTGTGTTTCACCTAATTTAACCGGATCTCTCTGTCATTAACCGTGCCACGTGTGTAACACGAAGCCAAATGTGTGTAACGATAGGATTGACGGTACCGCTCTTGTAACTCGTAGAATATTTACAAATGTATTTACATTGGAAGCTTAAAACTACATCGTACAGCATTGAAAAACTCATAGAGTAAAAAGCTTTGATTGTAAACGTTATTGCAATAGCGCACGAGACGCGTGTAACGCATATCGAGCCCAACAATCGCGAATTGGTAGTTACTTGTTCGCAACAAGCTCTATGCAGAAACTTGCATTCTGTATTGATTCAATTCTGCACTGCAAACTTCACAAACTCAAAAAATAACAAAGATACGCTGTGAGATAAATTTTGGAAGTTCGACAGTTTTTCAAATTTGAAGCAAAATAAAATTTAATGGATTATTGTTTTTTGGACAAATTATTGTTTTCAAGTAAAATTGAGAAGTACATTAGCGAGAATTAAGAATTATATATTGTTTATAGAAATACGTTGTTTCTTTCTCTTCTCTTTTTGTTTAGAAAGACGTTAATCACTTTAGACTCTTCGTGACTCGAGATTACGTAGACCAAATGTATTAATTGAAATGCGAGCATTGCGATTATTATTAAAGATTCGGCACGAAGTACAATCAACCGCGAATATGTATCTTTCGCATTTCCGCGCGTGTGTTTTATCAGCATAAAATTTTCGCGAAATAAACTCTTTTAGCATATCTTTTTAAAAATAAAACCTTCTACACACTCCGTATTAATTTATTCACAATAATAATACTAACAGTCTTCTGAAACTATACAGTTTACTTTATCTTATTACCGTCATAACACCAATAATGTCTACGGAATATATTACGTGTAGCACTTTCGAAGACGAAGTTGTAACAAATGTCAGACTTAAAAGGATTAAGAGACAAAGATGGGACAAGTTCTACAGAAACTTTCACTTTTCTTCTTCAAGAGCCACAATTCTGTCGACCGATATCTCACGGTTGTATCAAAACTCGGTCAACAAAACAATGATCGTTTTCCTTTTTGAGAAAAAGAAAACAATATATATCTCTCTTCTATCGGGAGAAAAAAAAACCATGAGAAATCATAGAAAAGAAAGCAAGATGTCGATTTATTTGATTATATTATCTCTCATTCTGTCATAAACAATGCTCGAAAGCCACTTTGGAAGTTAATGCGTGAATAGCTACGTACTCGTACTTGATATGTTTGGAAATTCGATCATGGCAAACTTCGCGCTGGACCGCTAACAGCGGACGTAAAGGATCGTCGAAACTTCGAACACGATGTCTTGAGAAACTACTCGGCGTAACTTAAATTGGCAATTTACCATCAAAAAAATAAACTAAAATAAAATTTGCCCTTATCTTATTTGATTTTTATTGAATATTTATTCACACGACAAAATTTGATTTATCTCAGATTTTCGTTATGTTAAGGAAACAATACCGATGCTCGGAGAAACATTACGAAATCTGAAACTTGGAGATGTGTTTCCGATTTTCAACGTACAACGTGTCGTTAGTGTGTCCCAAGTTCACGATTATTCATACAGTTCATAACTCATCATCACTGGCACCCAAACACACGAAACAAACCTTACGTCGAAGCGCCAAAATGTTACACCGAAACAAGTTTCGCCTGATGCAAATGTAGCGTCGAATATGTAAACGTGAAATTATAAAACGATGTATTCCAGAAATTCTCAAACTTCGCACACACACTATCACTTCGAAAGACTAAACGCAGTGAAATTGAAGCGTTAAAATCTGAAAATATCCTTCTTTTCGTAACGTTTATTTGCGCGATTACCGATCAACTATCTCATTCAACTCTCTTTCAAAAAGCAATCAATGATTGTTTATTCTTTATCTGAGATATAAAGATATTATGTTAAGAAATACAAAGGGCCACTACGAAAAAATCTAGAGAGTTAGCTATTTTTCTCTCTACTAGACGTTCGGAGGAAAATAGCTTATTCTTTCTCTCACTTGATGCTTTTATTAACGCACAGGCTTTGTTTAAAAAAGCTTTGCCTTCTGTATTGTGTCTTCTGTATTGTAACTAAGAAACAATGTTATTTTCTGTAAGAATTCATTAAAGAACATTGAAGCTAGTGTTTTATATAATAAGGTACTGTCTTTAATTTTCTTTCTCTTCTTCGTTTTGTGTCGTAAAGTTTCTGTCCCGCGCTCAGTGTCACCCTGTATATCATGGAAGGAACGGCGTAAGAGTTCATCATTTTATATATGTCGTGTATGTATATATAATTCCTTTTTTTTTTTTTGGTTTTTTTTTTTGTTTTTACGTGTTCACCGAAGTATAAATACATACAGTTATTATTTGCGACGCGCGAGTACGTAATAGCGTGTGTGTTTTTTTTTTTTTTTTTTTTCATATCGTCGTACAAACGGCGGTCATCAGCTTTTGCTTTTACTTTGAGCGAAAAAATATTGCTATATCTTACGTCCTACGTTAATACTGTCACGGCGTACTTAATTATCAACGGAGACGTAATAGCGTACGTGTAATATATGCCTCTCGCATAGTAAATACACCTCTAACAACTTTGCGCGCAATCTCTCTTGCTCTTCCGCCAGATCGTATTTTATTCAACCTGCTTCCTCGCAAACTTTATTAAATTATTTTCGAGAAATATTTGTCTTTATACGCGATTAGTTATATAACTTTGCTAACTTTCTAACGACTCGTCTTCGGACGTCATAAACGTCATTCCTGCGCGCAATGTTTGTACAATTATCTAAATTTTCTGCTAATTATTCGCGCGCGCGCGCGCATCAATTCGTCGACGTGGTTGAAAATGTTTTGTTTCGCGAAGCCTCACTTAGCAATTACTTGAGCTACTCATGCGAGAAATCATCTCTCTTCCACCCCTCTCTCTCTCTCTCTCTCTCTCTCTCTCTTTCTCGTTGGTGTACATACGTTGTTTTTCCGCGTGTTCTTCATGGCGCGACGCACCGCGACAGTTCGACGTCATAGCGTACGCACTCATGCGCACGAACGCGATGAATCGTTGTTGCATTCGGTAGCAACAATTCAAGCAATTTCCGCTGTCTGACTGCACGTCAATTTTGACCAAGCGAAATGCGATAAACAATTTTTTTGTTTTTAATATTACTTTTCCTTTCCGATGCTTATCGAAATACGATATTATCTTCACACACACACACACACACACCCATACCTCCCTCCCCCCCTCCATACACACCGCTGTCTGTTATCGCAAAAGATTTATCTTTTTTTTTAGTATGAGTCTGAGTTTTTCTAGGAAAAATGTGAACTCAGTTTCTCGCGTCTTTCACTCGGAAACGATTGACGCGCAACGGGACACGAAAATCGATACGCAAACGCAGCTGCTGCGGTTCCAAATACAAAGAACAACAGTACCTGTTGCGAGCCCGTCGAGAGCTCACAGTTTCTCGTTGTTACATCACAAATACGACGATTCACACCGAAGTCACGTTTGTTTCCTCGTGTCTCTTCTTCAAGGGATCACGAATTGCAATCTCACTTACACGCTGATCAGCTTGCGGAAGGCCTTACGGAATTCGGGGTTGAACACAGTGTATATTACGGGATTCACGAAGCTGTTCATGTAGCCCAGCCAGGACGTGACGATGAAAGCCGTAACGCCCGGCTGACAGGGCTCCTTCAGCTTCGTGCACATCGCGTCCATGATGTTGCAAGTAAAGAACGGCACCCAGCATATCAGAAATACACCTGTAACAATTTATTGTAACGAAGGCGTTGTTATTAACCGGCTCTTTTTGAAGTTCGCGATTTATTATAACACTGATTGATTTCAGAGTTAAAAAAAATTAATATTGTAAATATCAATGTGTGTGAAAAGAATTATTAATAATCAATTATTTTTCTTAAATAAAACACAATATATTTATTTATCTTAGTTATGAATAAATTATTAAGTTAAATAATTAATTTCACATAAGAAAATAGTTTCAAACATTATGTTAACGCATCGAAAGACATTATATACTCATTGCTTAAGTAATCTTTCGCTCTTTCGTTTTGAATGTAAAATTTCTTTAAAATGTTTTTTTTTTTTTTTTTTTTAATTCTTTTCGTCGCCTTTATTTCACAAGCTCATCAATAAAACACGCAGGCAAAAAGCGAGCCGAGCTGCTTATCAATGCAGCGACACGCAAGCAACTTACCCAACACGATCGCTAGAGTCTTGGTGGCCTTGCGCTCTTTCTTCGCCGAGCTCTTCTCTCTCTTCTTCTTGCTAGCCTTGTTAGCCTTGTATATCGTGAACCTTGACCCGGACGACGCGTTCTTCCGATCCTTCTTGCCGGAGGACGACAGCACGCTGGGCGTCCTGGCGAGCTGCAGCGGCAGAAGCGAGCCGGCGCTTTTCATTCTCTTCAGCTCCTGCTTGCTCACACCAGCAACAACACCGTCGTTGTTGCCGTTTTTCTTTGCCGTTTGCGTCGACGAGGAAACACTGGTCGTACCACGTGGCGGCGGCGGCGGCGACGACGAAGTCGACGAGGACGGCGGACCGGACGTGATTCGTGGGTTCGGACTCGGGCTAGAATTCGTCTCGAGTGGCTCGTGAATTACCGTGCTGCTTGCCGCGCCGTCTAAGCCGCCCGAAGATTCCCGCTGAACGTGAGGTGCGCTTGACAGCTGAGCCTGTGCCACCGCACTGAAACGACAACTGCGATTCGAGTGTCAGAAAAACTCGACTAAATTTTGCTCGCTGACTCGAATAACACCTTAGTCTTAATATTTTATATACGTATTGTGATATAAAGATGGTTTTTGTGTCAAGAAACGTCAATGTGTGAGGAATCAGACTACATGTGTAAAACGGATGTTTATAAATATCTGGATCTCATCAAAACATTGACAGTATTTGTGAAAATATACACATGCAACAAGTTTTACATTTTCTGAAGGTACTATAATACTCGGAGGCAAAACATTATTTTTAAATAAATGGTCAATTCCACTCCTTTTTTCTTTCTCTCTCTCTCTCTCTCTCTCTCTTTGTCTTTTTCTTTCTGTGTGTGTGTGTGTGTGTGTAAAGAAAAATATATTTATTTTTGGAACAAAACTTTGTGTGTGTTAAAGTAATTATATAATTGCTTACTTGAACAATTACATTAATTTATAAAATAACAATTAAAATAAACAAACCACGTGTCCTTTTTGCTTTCTACCGAAGCTTTTGTTTGTTCACAAATTACATCATGTGAACACAAAACCTTTCGTGTATTCAAAATAAAATCTTGTACGCGGCAAAATATCGGCAGTTGAACATTGAAAACACACGCTAATTAATAAGCGTGAGATGCTGGCGCGCCGAGTTGATTGGTCCGTTTTCAAAGGTAACTCAAGCTGCTGGATGTAAATTGCTCGCTCACGTCGATACAAAGAGAGCCGCCCATCATGATTAACTCGCAAACTTCCGGGTTTAGTATCGAAACGACGGGTTTCCATTAAGAGATGCGCGAACGTTCGTAAAGATCGAGTAACCTCAGCCACCGTAACATGAAAAGAACGAAGAAAGTGAACGGATCGCGATTCATCGGCTTTTCTTCACTTATTTTATTGTGTGCTCCTTTTAATTTTTTTTTTTTTGTTTTTTTTTTTGACTTGCCCGATCAACGTTCGAGCTTTCGAGAAATCGACTTGTCACCCATGTCGAACGTGTAACTTCATCAACGTTATTTCTCTTCGATTCTTCCGATCTGTGACAAAGTTCCGAATGAAAGAACATGAAACGAATTGTCTTTGCTTCTCTCGTTGAAACAAGCCATGAAAAGATACTTTTAAAAAATAACAGAAAATTTTTTTCTGTCAAATACAAAACTAACTTTGATGAAAGATATAATAACTAACTTAAATGTTTAAGGACATGTGTGTTTAAGTGTTTAAAAATATTTTCTTAAAAATATAAATATATTTTACTTATCAAGATATTTTTTTCTCATTTCCATTGACGCACGTGTACCTATATATATATATATATATATATATATGTATATATATATATATATTTATTTAATCGTAAATAGTTTCGTCGCGTGACTTATCGTTACATATCGTGCATATCACCATTATTAAATATACATATAATTGCGGAACAAGGACAACGATAAAATGGCAATTGTCGTATATACTTGAAACAAATCTGCAATTATTCTCACATTACAGTAATATGAAAGAGACGCGCGGTGAGGAAGAAATATACCGACATAAAGTTTGTGACACGCAAAGCAGAAATAATATCCTCTTAATTGGAGACTTGCAATTGGCTAATCAAACGTAAAACTTTCGATCGACTCAAAGTCGTGACATTCGGAACTCTCTTCGTGAAAAAGAAATAATTATCGCTCGCTTTATATTGTAGAAACCCGCTCGCGTCACTGTTTTCAGTTGCGCTTTATTTAGCGCGCTTTTGCCGCTTCTTCTTTTTCATGCCAACCGAGCGAGATTGCGAATCTCATTTTGCGATACGACATCGAGAAGAAAATAATAGTGCAACTTCGCGAAAGTTCGTGGGGTCGCTGAAATATTTCTTAGTATGTATGTAGGTCAAGTTTTGCGAGTAAAGTCTAATTTGAGTTCTTGCGATTCTTATTTTAATTTTGTGTTTTGTTGTCTCTTTTAAATTGACGTCGTGAGAATTAAACACGAACGGCAGAAGTTTCAGCGGCGCGCGTGACAACAATATCAAGCAGAAGTGTAATTTTAAAAATATGTATCTTTGTCAGGAAATCTTAATGAAAAGAAACTGAAATTGTTCTTTTCTTTTTCTATTGTTGACAATTTAATTGAATATTGTGTGTATATTTGTCTTTCTTTAATTTCTTGGAACTTATACTGTGAAAAGCCTCATATGAAAAAACAAATTATATTCATCATATTTGTTGCATGCCAGCTGTTCCATAGTCATCGCCAACCCACTGAACTTACCGCACAATCTCTTAAATACCTCATCGTTATAAAAGTGCTTCTCCATTATCGTTAATAACGTCACAATCGTAATAATCAATGCCACGATAATCAATGCCACGATTGAAATGCGACATAATATCTCATAACCTGCCCGATCGATCAGATAATAACAATCCGAGTGCAGAGCAATTTCTGCCGCAAGTGTGACGCAATGGTGGCATCTCTGTGTCGTAGACGTTCATTTTACGACATAAAATGCGTACGATGTGTAACAAAAAAAAAAAAAAAAAAAACCGCGGAGAGATCCTCTTTGATCACACACGAAAACGTCATTCCGCGCCATCGTCGTATATCTGTCGCAAAAAGAAATACACGTTTCAAACAGAATACATCGCTAAAAGAACAATGCTCAAAGAACAGTAACTGTCTCAGATGCGCGTTCGTTCGCTTTTTTACGTCGACAACATGACGAGATCGCGTAGCGCGCAAAACGGCAACGACAATGTGATCCGATATATTTGTTGGGAAAGAAAATTCCGACATATATATATATCCAACTCGAGAGAGTCGCGGTGGGACGAGTGATAAGAAGGTATGATGAAATTCTTACGCTGCTTCTTCGACGACTGTGGCTAAAAAGAATTCCGTGCTCTTGTCGTTGGATATGACGACGACGGGATCGAGGGGCGTCTCGTCCTCGTCTTCGTTGCTGCCGGAAGCGGTGTTCGTTGGTTCCTCGATCCCAGGTGCCACCAGGGCGGCCGCTCCCAGCGCCGTTTCCGCGAACCTTGCCACAGAATACCCACTACGTGATCTTAGTCAAAAGCTTCTAGAAAAGCCTCTACACCTATCATGCACTCTCCTTTGTTTTTTTTTTTGTTTTTTTTCCGGCATCCGCTCGCATCAGCATTAATCCGGCAAAGTAGCGTATTTACCATGCACAAAACGACGACACGCTTTTTGACAGCACCTGCAAGATCCTCAGTGACAGAGCGTCGCTGTTTCTCTTTCACGCTGGGAGTCTCAATCAATTGCTGTACGTCTTAAATTTGCTAGCAAACAGCAGACAATTCAAAATATTGCACATTTTACTTATTATTATTATTTTTTTTTTTTTTTTATTACGTTTGAATGTACAAAATACAATTTCCCTATTTTTTGCATCAGAAAGAACGCATTCAAATCTATCGTTTACTTAATTTGGCTAAAATAAAATATATAAGCACAACAATCATAAGCACAACAATTATAGAAAAAAAAAAAATACAAGCGTACAAAATAAATTAAGAAGCGGATTTAATATTAACACTTTTTGTCAAGAAAAATGTTACATGTGTGTTAGTTTTTTTTTAAGTTACTTTAACAACGCGTACACATCACTTGTGTACTCAAATAAATAAAATAAAAAAAATAAAAAAAACAAGTTTTCTATGAAATTTTGCACAATCTTAGATTTTATGCATTACGTTAGACGTTATCAAATAACGTCTTCCTTTTATCGCAATTTACCTTTCAACGCAAGCGCATTTTCAACTTCGTACGTACATATGTCATCACATAGAATAATTATTACGTTTAATGGTTACCAAGGGAATTGGATCCCCAATACAAGTCCCGTGTGTCCACACACATGAAAGTGCAACAACTCCGGGACAAGATACGCGCGCCATGGCAACAGAACTCGTGCATTAGCAGATTGCCGAGGTAAATATCAAAATTTCGGTTGAATTTCGATTCGCGCGATAACAAAGTCGATAAAGGGACAACACAACGACGACCAGCGTGTGGATGCATGTGAAGGATTAAACAAAATGTCAGATTATGTGTCGGATACACTGCACTCGCGAGAGTTAGCGAAACATGTACCAAACTTGCGAAATTGCAACTGCGACTGTAAACGTCTAAGTCTAATTTATCGATAATATCGCATGTCATCCGAATGCTGTTCCCGTCAAAGTAAGGAGAACTGTTAATTCTCTAGTTGATATATTATTAGTTTCTCTTTAACTCTTATACACAGCAAATATGTATATATGTACATATATGGAATCCTCTGATGGTGATATTTAAACGTTTTAACTTGGACAATATTTTTCAACGCTGCACACCGGAGCAGAGTCCTTGCTTTCGGCTGGTTTTTTTCGAGTACGTGCTTTTCGCGTTTAGACGCTTAAATACTTAAAGATTTTCTGCACTCTTCGTTGGAAGGAAAGTAAATAGGAGTTTGTTGGGAAAGTCCCTCTCTCTCTCCGGTTTATCTTCTTGGCACTTCCGTCAGGCGGTCTCAAGTGCTAACAAAGCAGCTGACTGGTTTTAAAAAATCTCTTAAATAGCTAGATGACGTGTTAGATATTTACAAACTTTTTCATATATTTTTCCCTTTTAGTTTTAGAAAATTCTTCAAATAGCTAGAACGAATATCGAACAATTTTTAGAAACTTTCATTTATTTTGTATTGTGTATTCGCCGCGGAGAAATTATCGCCAATCTTCTTCTATTCGCAAACACAGAGCATCCATCTACTTTAAACACAATTGAGTTTGTTTTAAAACAAAACTTGGATAATCTCTCTCATAACTTTTTAATTTTCGATATTAAATATCTTCGTAGAAAGAGCTGAGAATTAAAATTACGTTAAAGCAGAAAGCATTTCAGCTAACAGAGATTTAATGACTTGTTATCTCATCCTAATCCAATTTATTAAAACTTTCTAATTTAATGTTGAAAACCCGTGTCGCCAGAATTACTGTTTTATTTTTGCTCCAATATACGAGAAGAAATAATAATCGCGAACGTATTTTCTTCGAATTGTGCCTCGTAAACTTATCTTACCAAGACCAAATATACGAATAAAAGATGTCTAAATTTCTGTACTGTATTTAATTTGCAGTATTCGCATCACATCGACGCAGAAAAGAGACGTAGCGAAACGCACATTTAAAAGATATAAACAAAATTGTCAACGATTAAGCTACACGAGAAAGGTAATTGGCTATTCAAGACGAGACCGTTCTCGTCAGTAGAGCGGAAATGAAAGCACGTGCGAGCGGAAGCGTGCGTGAAAAGCGAATTATTCGGGGATGCTCGGGATTTAACTCTCGGTCACAACGTGATGTCGCGTCCGCCGATGAAGCTCGCGCGTCGCCAATCTTCGCGAGAAATTGTCTCGTTGAAATGCACGTCTTACGCGGTCACAAAAATTGAAAAGAATCGTCGCGCATCGAGCGCGCGACGTGCTCTAACTGAAGGTGACGGCGGCGGCGGCGGCGGCGTTTCTCACGCGCTTATCGTCTCGCCAAACGGCCTGGATAACGTCACAGAAGAGAGCGCATGAATAAATTTCTCCTTGCACGACTCTTTCCCGTGGGACGATTCTTCGACAGACGCGTGCGAATCGCACGAATCAATCCTGATTTTGTTATATATAAAATGCGCCTTTTCCACAGATATCTTGCTACTCTGACCGATTTATTCTCGGTGACTTTGTGCGCGAGTAAAGTCATCGTTTATCATGTCATTCTTTATTTTCAATATTGCTTGTGATAACACTCTTTTCTTAAAGATCAATTAACACTAGAAAGATATGTTTTAGGTTTTAGTGAAAAACGAATTTTTTTTTAATGGTGCCTACACGTCTACACTCACATTTTACGCAAAGAAATAGTCAGAACCATTTTTTTGGGGGTAATCTAAATTCTTCATGCTGAACAAAGTAAACAACAAGAAAAACCTAATAAATTATTTCAACAATGAGTCTGCTTGTGTATGATTAAAGATTCAACAACCAAAGAAAAAGTATCAAGAGACACGAAAAAGATAAATAACCTAAGAATTTATTATTGATTGTTAGTGAAAAAGATCGAGATACAACACAATGGTGTTCAAAAATGCATGAAAGTACACGTGAAAAGGTTTGTAAATCGTATTTTCTGCTCAAATGCATAAAACATTGCTTCTATGTTATAAGATTTATTATTGATTACATAAGAAACACAAATCAAAGAAAAAAATATTTATTAATTAAATATCAAGTATTTTTAATTAGCAAATTAAACTGTTTGTTAATTAGATTCTAAGACATTAACATTTTTCTTGATCACAGTTTTTGACTCAACAATAAGTTGAAACTAAAACTGTTAATAAATTAATTAAGACTTTCTAAAGTCACATTAACTGTCAGGAAAAAGAAGTAACAATGCATACATCTACTTGCATTCGCACATGCTAAAAGAACAAAATTTCAAGTAAAAGGTACAGCATAATAACATGATAGCTAATATGGTTTTCTCATATTTTCTTTTTTTTTGTATAATATACGTATAAAAATACACGTTTAAAAATATTATATGTAGTTAATCTAATACAATTACATATAATTAACAGTTTTTATAAATATTCAATAACCTCTCTCTCTTTCGTTTTCTTCTCTTTCTATTATAAATTAAAAACTGAAATTAGCCAATAATTTTTTTCAGAAACAAAATTATGAAAATTGATTTTGCTGTACCTTTCACAATATAAAAAATTCGTAATTAAATTTTTAATGAGCGATGTGTAATCAAGCGATTTGTACTCACCTGCGCGTGTGTGCGATATTCTCGATTATGCTTCCCGGTTTTATATCGCCTAAGTTTGGTTTTCTGTTAGCGCGAGCCTTTTTCGCTCTATTTCGCAGAGCCTGAAACGGAATAATCGAAAGACACAGTGTGATATAAATCTGACGACAGATTGCGCAAATGCAAGACATTAAGGTAACACATAATCTGCGCGAAAATTTTTAGATTTTTGTTATTTCGAGTATTTATCTATCAGTAAACAAAATTTATTTTAACCATTTCAAGAGAATATAAATCCACTATTATTTCTTATTATGATGTAGCTGCATTAAAGAGAATTTGCTCCTTTTTAAGCAAAAAACTTACTTAACGATAATGATGTTTGGAGAGAATTTTTTCATAAATTTTTTTTAACACAAAAGATCTCTCTTGAATAATTGTTACCTATCACAGTATAAAGAATGTAATTAAGCTCAAGTAAAAGTTTCGGCGAGATAAAATGCTGCTTAAATACCGAAGTCAGTAAACCAAAATTCTTCTCTGAAAACTTGAGAAAAGTTTATAAAATATTTTTTCCTCTCGCGTCTACAGTTATCTTTCACGGTGTTCACTCGCTTCGCAAAGTTTGTCAGAAATTTACAACTGACGGTATCGATGCGCATCAGTTCACAAAAGATGTGTGACTCGTAATTCGTATATATAATAAGACTTATATTAAGTTTTATAACTTATATCAAAGTTACATTAAAACAAAGGTTGTACGTCAATATTATTATGCTATTTTCATCAATATTATTATGCTAGTCGTATTATACCGATTGTGCCACAAGTACAAAATTAATAACCCAATCGGAATATATTCTATACGTTACAAACGCGGAAACGTCCGACTGGTCGTATTTACGTTCGACCGCAATATGATAGCAATCGCCATATAAACCACGTAGTGCACCTTGCACCATCTACATTTGGAATTAACTATTTAAAATTGAAATATATTGTTATTAAAAGAAACATCTACAATAAAAGAAATTTGATAACAGAAGTCGATTTTATAAGTCACATTAAGTGATTATAAGTCTCGAACAATTAGAAAAATACATACGCGAGTTTTAAAAGACATAAGCCTGTAAGATCGGTACACAATTATCCAGAAAAAGCTGCGTTACAGACACACACACACACACACTCACATACTTGTTACACATATTAATATATTATATTTTTTAAATTTATAACTCTCACGAAGAATAGCTCGAAAGGATTTTGCTGTCAATAACAAAGACAAATTAATTCTAGTGGCATTACAGTATATATGTGACAATTAAATTACGAAGACTGCGAACTCGCCTTTACAAAAGCTGCCTTTCATGGCGCAGCCAATTTCGCGATCAGTTCACGTTCCGGAACTAATCACAAAGATAAAAGAGGCGCGAATAAATTTTTGCCCTTTTATAATCGGACAAGGGAGATAACTCTTTTTGTCTTTTGCTTGTCATCGCGTGCGTGCGTCGATTCAACTACAAAGACGGTTATCATCGGTGTCTTTTTTTTTTTTTTTTTGCGTTCGGAATAAATTCTTCGAAATAAATTTTTCATCGCGTTCTTTGTGCGATTGTCGTGCCACGATTGCGTTACCGATTTCTATTGCGTTGTAAATATCTTTTTTTTTTTTGTTTTAAATTACTTCAAACTGTGTTACGCAATTTCTTTTACTGTAAAAATTAATTAAATTTATTGCGGCAAAGGCAGTTACGTAAAATCAAATTTCAAAGATAAGTTTTATGCAATGTGTTACAGAAAATAAAAAATCTCTCGTCGCTCTCACCTTGAATATGTTATAATAGAGAAATATCATGATGATGCAGGGTATATAGAAGCTGGACAGGCTCGAGTAGATGATAAAGTCCGTATTGTAGAAGAGACATTGGTCCGGTATCCGGCCGGGGGTGTTATTCAGGCCTAGGACAATCGGGCTGCCGATCGCGGCCGATATCACCCAGACCAATAGTATCGTCAACCATACTCTTCTATTGTTCTTGTGCTTCGCGTACTTTATCGGCTGGGTCACCGCTATGTATCTGCAATTCAAATTCGATTCGCGTATACGTTGCAATTTCCTCGCACTAACGGATATTATATCGCTGTGAAATCTACTCGTGCACAAATCCGGAGACACTCTTGTCTCTCATCTGTCTTTCAGAATTCACGTCCCGCAAGAGATTACTGATATTTAACACGTATCAGTGATTATATCAAATTATCGCCGATTTGACATGTTGTTTTAAAAGCATAGTTTCGTTAGTAACGCTAACTGCTTGTGAATAAGAAACGAAAAGACCATCATAAAAGTTAAACTATTTCCGAGTTTATTGTAGTTGGAGATTCTTCTCTCTCTCTCTCTCTCTCTCTCTCTCTCTCTCTCTCTCTCGAAGTTCGGAAGAGACGATACAAAACAATCTTTAAAGCCCGAACTTTCTTTGCCAACTCTCTCAAAATATTGTTGGGATTCGCTTGTAACAATGTGTGCGATGATGTTACACGATATAGATATTCTTTCAAATAAAAAATTGCCCGAACACACGATATGTGCAGTATCGGAATCAAGAATAGAAAGCGGCGCGCATAAAATACTTGTCACGTGTTATTATTGAGCACTCTTCAATTTTGTGTTTATCCATTTGTCAGTTTATTATTTAACAACCGCCTCGATATAATTGCATCGTTTTTGGATAACGGAAGGTGATACGCGTAACTAAATGCTGTTTCATTTTTTATCGAATTCCACTTTTTTTTCTTTAATTTTATAACACAAAAACTCGATTCAACGTATATCTGAAAATGAATACCGCTCAAAATGCAATATACATTTTTTTCCCATTACATCTTCATGTCGTTTAAAAATGTTTAAACATTGTACAAAATCTCATGCGCGGAGGTAAAGGAAGAAATGGATTACCTGTCTATTGAAATAGCCACGAGATTGAATATGGAGCTGGTGCTGCAAGTCACATCCATTGCGATGTAAAAATCACAAACGAACCCCGGCAAACTCCAGGATCCATTCACCTGCAAAGATAAATTAATTACAAACTTATTTAGTATACACGTCATGTGTGTTTAATCTATCACGTTATTAACACACGATAAATTGAAACTTTTTGATATACAACGTAATTCAGTAAAATTGCAAAACCGATTTGTAATATTAGCAATCGAGAGAGAGAGAGAGAGAGTGAGAAAGAAAGAAGAAAGTTAATACAAAGTGAATGAACTCTGCAATAAATATCATTCAAATATAATACTCTCTTATGTTCAGTTTTTGCTATTATAGAAATTTAATATGATTCCAATATCGATACCTTACGGTCGATTCGGCGCACTCGTTTGTTTTCTCAAAAGCATTCTCGTTTCGTTTATCGTTTTTCTAGCGCAAAAATAATCTCGTTTGAAAATCGCACGCGCTCGGTGCAATCGTATGTCGCGCGTGATTTTGCACATCACCGGACGAGCGCGTTGTGCGCTAGGCAGGGCCAACCAGCGAATTTAAACGAGGACGACCAGATGCATTTTTCAAGCGGACGAACTGCCGCATTCCGATTACATCGTGCGTTGGCGCAATATGCACGATGCATTTTATCGTTGCGGCCTAGATTACGACGCCGCGAGTATTTATTTCGACGGTCTGTGCATCGCGCGCATTTTGCCAAATGTATATCACACGATAAGATTGGCTCGGTATTTCCCCGCGTGAGATTTTCTCACACATATCTCTATCCTCTCTCTATCCTTACCGCAAAAGTGTACGTAACAGTAAAAGCAAAACACACGTCGTATATACACGTATCAAATAAGTGATAAAATTCAAGTTTACATGCAAGCACAAATGTTTGCTTAAAAAGAAACTTGAACATTTTATTTTCCGCCAAGTTAACACATTGAACCAAACCTGTTTTTTTTTCTGAAAATAATTCTCTTTTTTCTCTAAATTTATATACACAAAATTTATATATACGAGTATTACAATTATTTAATCCGTTTAGTTTATTATTAAAGAGATCGCCAGATGTCTCTACGTTTATGGAAAAAAAAGCAACCTGCTCGAAAACATATTAAAACTGATCGCTCGGATATTTCGGTGTGTGAATTAAAATTGATATCTACTCGATTAATCAAAAGATGCGCTTTATTCTTCCTTTTCGACATTCCGCGTTGCTCTGTCCTTTTTTTCATTCTGAAAAGCGCACCCTCACCGTCCTCGTAGATCCTTTACAGCGAGAGCTAGAAGAGTCTTGATTTATTTGCAATGTTCGTGCCTCGTGTGCGAAATATCCTGCGGGTGAAACCCGTTTGAAGCACTTGGTCACATATCTATCTCCACGCTTATCCCCCGTAGGGTTGTTTCTGCCTGCGGACGTTTGCGTAAGCAGTTCCGACAGATAATAGGAAACTTCTGGAAAGACTGATTATACTGTTCATTTCCATATGATATATTATAGCATTAATTTGTTAATGTAGTTTGTGTGCCAAATTATATAACAGATACATGTATATATAACGGTATACAACATGTATGTGTAACAGTAAATGTATGTGTGTGTGTGTGAAACGTTGAGTAATTCACTTAACAAAATTTCATTTTTACAAACAATTGCCTAAAGTTTTACAAATTTGAATTTTAATATATATTATGTTCGTCTCTTCACAAAAGAAGAAAATATGTGTACATATTCTTTTGGTTCATCGTTTCTTTGACAAGATCACTGCTCGGATGCGTTGGGAAAAATTCATCCTTTCTTTACTCTCTCCTTCTATCGCACATACAGAAATCGACAAGTTCGTGCGAAAAGCACGCGCGAAGAAAATTATATCTTTGCGATCTCACATACTTAATGTGCTTGCTTTGCAGAAAAGATTCGCGTAGAAGACAATGGAGATAATAGTACGAATTGTTTTTTCGCGATTGCTTTTCTCGCAAAAAAACTAAGTAACATTTGTTAAAATACTAAACTTGTAGAAATACACGTCGAAAAATTCGCAATACAAAAGCAATTGTTTATATAACATTGAAAAGTCTCGAAAGTTACGTGTATTCTTGTCGTGTGTAACGTGTCTACAGAAAAAAGTGGATAAGTCTAAGAGATAAAAATCCAAGTTGAAATAGAGTGACAGTGGAATTTAATTCAAACCCGTTTAAATATGTGCAATCTGTAAACATACCGTCGTCTCTTATGTTTCTTTTTTTTTTTTTTTTTTAATAAAAAAAACAGAAAAATAGTAATAGAACGTGTTACGCTTCCATTGCATGCTCGGAAACGAGGAAATTTTCACTTCTGTAACTACTGGATATGTACGACGGCGCAGGATGGCTCTGCGGCAAACACACGCGCAAACGTATATATGAATAAGGAATAATATTCCACGGCGAGAGAGAGGTATATACTGCGGTATACATTAGCACAGAGAGTCTAATATAGGTATTCCCACGTGCCATAATATATACTCATGAATCGCAGTTATTGCATATTCCGACCTGCTTATTAACTTTATTTTCATCAATTTTCTCGCGAAAACTTGGACCATCCACTTTCGTACACATTGATTAGAACATTTGATAACTTTGTTCTTTCTTTGGCACACTTCAAACTTGTGTATTTATAAAGTTCTCTAATTGCAACGAACAATGTTCGCGTAACAAGTATATTTCCGATTGCATTCTAAGTTTTAATATATTGCACGTGTGTGTGTTTCATATTTTTACTTTTTGACTTTGTTTACTGTGTTTGACCTTTTAACATTAAAATTATTTCTAACAATTATGTAACACTATATATATATATATGCAGACTTAACTTTACAAATTATATCAATTTAAATAAAATTAAATGTAAATATTTAATATAATATTTATTTATTTATTTTATTTATTTTATTTATACAATCAGAGTACATATCAAGTTCACACACGCGATTTAGCACATTCTATAAAAGCGCAATGTCTGTACGTGAATCTGATTACACTACACTAAAATAACATATTGATTAACATAAAATGTATCACCTGAATTTTCTTTCTTATTTCTCTCTCATGCTTGCTCAAGTTACTATGTATTTTCATAGATTATTTGGTTTATTTTTAGTTTAATTCTTTTATTAAGTTTGAATTTTCAATCATCCACGTTTTTTTAGCGCGTATTTGATTGATATTTATAATAATATTTATGTACAACATTAAATGTACAAAACGTTAAATTTAAGTTGCATATATAGTAACTACTAATTAACATTTGTTTGACACAAACTTCGATTTCATTTAACGTAAAAGGATGAAATTGGTTTGAACAACTTTGTTATTTACGGCCGTGTATTAAATACCCATTCTTCTTTATGTTATTGTGTTTGCAGTTAATTAATTAAAACAAACATGCGTTATAGTAAACTCTAGTGCAGCACGTGCTTGACACGTACAATTTATCTCGAAGTGTCATGGCGTCATAAATTATTGATAATCTGCGTCGTGCAAGTTTGCGTTAAAAATTAGCGCAAGTGGAATTTTCAATAAAGTTTCGCGACGACGCGCGACGGAGTAATTATTGTTGCCGTGCGCCGTAACTTCGTTTGTTACACGTCCGTATAGGAGCGCGTTACAGCATTAACGCGTGGCTGCAGTAGTTTTACGGCGACTTTCACGGACGCGCACAATGGCATATGTAAGCGCGGGTGGCGCATTTACATCTAACAACAATAAGATCGCCCTGTAAGATCCTGCGTGTTTTTAGCGAATGCGTCTCTGCGTTCGATTACGATCGGACCCCATAATTGGCTTTTAACAGGCCTGCACGATAAGCACGCGGTGTTTATGTGCGAATGAGGCCTGTGTTTATGAGCGTGTCAGAGTTTCAATGACGGAAGAGCCGGCCGCATGCAATGCCGTGCCGCGAATTACATGCGAGCCTAATGAAACTTGTTCTCTCTCTCTCTCTCTCTCGTATCATGTTATGCCATTCACTATGATTAATTATTTAATTATCTACTTAATTTTAAATTTGCCGAGCTTGCTTTTGTATCAACGTAAGACTTGCAAATCGCGTATTTATACGTGTAGAAATTGTATAATCGTCGAGAGTTGTATTTTGCAAATTAAATCGAGAAGAAACAAAGATAAGTCTGGTATGAATAAATAGCTTTTTCCGATCAAGGAAGGTAGAAAAGATGCTTTCTCTCTCTAGAGAAAATTCCGTTTTCCGTGACGCGACACGTCGACGTATATTTCTATCTCTAGAATGCAGTCATACAGAGAAGATGGCAATAGGCGGTATCTCAAGGGATGTTTCATATTTCTCATTATCACGTATGATCGAAGCGGGGTTTCATTCTACTTTGTTGCTCGGGTAAAGTATAGCTTATATCCCATGTGATATCATTAACTTTTAAAATAACGAGATCTCTCTCAAATATTGACAAGAAAAAAAGAACAAAGAATAAAAAGAGAGAATGAAAACGGAGCTAATAACGTTGCAAAATACTTTCTTTTGTCTGCGTGAAGTGAAAAAAAAGTCAATTATTTTTGTTCAAATAAAACAACGACGAACAATTGTGTTCGCATCTGTGTATGCGTATTTGTTTTCACTTATCGCGTGCGAATGTACATTTTCTAAAAATATCTTTGCGCATCGTATCACGCATGTGGCATAAAATTGAAACGAGAAACTTCGAGATTGAACGTTAACTGAAGTGTAACTATGAGAGTATCAGACTCTCGGGAAGAACACGGACTCAAGTGTGGTTTGTTTTCTCGAAAAGTAAAAGGAGAAAATTTTCGCCATCACAACGATGTGCGGTAAGTTTTACGCGCGATAAAAAAAAAAAAAAAAAAAAAAAAAAAAAAAAAAAACACGCCGAATATAACGCGGCTCTTTACGTCGGCGAAAAGAACTTCTCTCGAAAGCCTCGAATTTTATTTCGGCGAGCTCACGAAATTAAACTTTCTTTTATTTTTTTTTTCTCTTTTTTTTTTGTTACGCGCGTCGACGAAAGCATTTGCGGCTTCGTCAGCACGAAGTTTCGCCAGGTTTGTAACTTCGTTCGCCGCCGACGCCGCCGCGTCTGCTAACACTTGAAATGCGAGTCCCTTTGTACAACGCCTGTTGTCGACGGCAGTTTGTTGAGTTTGTCAACGCCGGGGCAGTTATACGAGCACGCGCGCGTGCTTCTTCTTTAAAACGTAACCGGTTGACGCAATAAATTGCCGATGGCGTGCTATTAATTAGACCTACCAGCCATTTAAATCCCAACATGACCAAGCTACCGGATGTCGCAGTGTGTCCCCGTTCGCAAGTTGAATCGCGGCCAAGATGTCAATGGGGCATCTAGGCCAAAGTAATTTAAGCGCATTTCATCCATTTGATGTGTCAAAATTTTCCGGCCACATTGCCATTATTAAGTTTCGTACGGTATTTCACTTTTTCAAATCTTTTTCTGTCTCATCAAACTTAATAAGAGAGACTCACATTTGTTTGGCAATACGAAACTTTGTGATCGTTTAGGCATAATATCAAGTACATCTTGAAAAGAGTTAAAAAACTTTGAACTTATGAATAAAAACTAACTAGCTGAAAGAAACTAAAAGCTAAAACCTCGCAACCAAACTTTACATTTATATATATATATACATAAAGAAAACTGTTTTGTATCACAGCTATGATTTTGATGTAAAAAATATTGCTATTATGTATTTTTTATCATTAAATTATTTCTGATAAGTTTTTGCATAATTTTGTTTTGGCAAATTATATAATATTTTATTTTATAGAACGCGAAAAATATGTTTCATTTCGGGACATACATATTTGAAGTAATACAAACATTGCTGAACCAAAGCGGAATCAGCTTTCCGAGTGAATCGTTCTCGTATAATACAAACCGACTATTTGGTTTTCTGAATAAATTGCTTTCGTGCAAAATAAATAGGCCGTGTCAGTCACTTAAATCGTGGTTTTTTTGAAACGGCATTGTGTTTTTCAGCTGAGTATTAAAATTTGATATACTTTTTCTGTACTTACACATCACATCT
This sequence comes from Pseudomyrmex gracilis, assembly GCF_002006095.1. Lineage (NCBI taxonomy): Eukaryota > Metazoa > Arthropoda > Insecta > Hymenoptera > Formicidae > Pseudomyrmex > Pseudomyrmex gracilis. The sequence continues at coordinate 637,023 of NW_018020645.1, forward strand.
CTTATGTAAAATCGAAAGTTGTTGATTTTAAGTTACATATGTATTTTCTTTATATTAATCAAAAATATATGTATTAATCATTTAAACGTGTATATAATTATTAATTTTTATTATGAATATATCTCATCTACTTTGTTAAAATATATTTATGTAAGAAATTTGCTTATCCCAACAAAATATTCTCACTGAAAATTCTCGTGCTTTCTGCTAATAACAAGTCACAGTTAAGTTTTCTTTTGTTATTTGTGTGCGACATGTTTTTTTTTTGAAAAAAAAAACAGTCTACGAACGGTCACAGCTAGATAAATATATTTTTAATTATAATCCAGCTATTATTTTATTTGTTATTTCCGTGTCTTACATTTATATATTTGTTAAAATATTCTTATATATTTATTGTACGATATATTTTTAAATTATTTTTTTCTCTGAAAAACAATTTTCTCCCGCAAAATTTCTCGGTTATACAGAGAGAGAGAGAGAGAGAGAGAGAGAGAGAGAAAGAATTTTCTCGCAGCTATTCAGTAACAGCAACCATGCTATCCAATACTAGCAACCGCTATTTGAGGATGAAGAGAATCAACGTGCAGTTCCTATCGAAGCTTGCAGATATTTCAAACGTTAAAATGCGAACAATTCCGTATGGTTCGTGCGGCGGAATCAGATGCGCGCGTCACGTTAATTACGCTACTTGTCGAGCGCAATCGTTAAAGACAAATAAGTGTCTATTTAGGAAGCGCGCTGGTTCGACAATAGTAAATGCACAAGCGAGTTTCTCTCATCGCTACACAAAGATGAGGTTCCCGTTTCCAACATATTATTACGAATCCTCGAAAGGATTAACGCACGCGACGTCGTAATTACAACGTCCGGTAGAACACACGTTTGTTTATACACACTGGTGCTCCGACTCAACCCGGAAAATATCACGTCAAAGCAAACACATACGGACGTCTTAATTGCCCCAAACAAAATGTTAAATGTATCGACATTGTGTGCACACGAGGAATTCCCTTTTCTCATTTTATTCCGAAAAATTAGCAACAATAATTATACATGTTATACATTAATTATCATTAATACATTAATTATCATTAAGTATGTTACCGTGTCATTTTGTGAAAGAACTTGTGGTCCTTTTTACTATTTCCGCACGAATATCATGTACATGTATATATATATAATATGTATATATATATACATACACACATTTAATTAAACTAATTAAAACTACATCCTCATGCTTTACACCAAACTATATAATCGTACATTTCGCACGAAACGGGAAACCTTACGGCAGCTCGACACGATTCGATCGAACTTCTGAAACGTGCATATCCGTGATTCTACCACTTGCGAATATACCGCATGTAGTGATGTAATTAGACGGATGGATAATATGAAACGTTAAAATTCGCATGTTTAATGTCTGATATGATACGTTTCCAGCAACACATCAGTCAAATCGCAGTATGTCGCAACGGAAAACATTGTGACTTAGAAGTCCGTAATTTATAGCAATTTCGTTCAATTAGAGAGAATTCAAACGACGAAAAATTATAACAAATATCGAGTTAAACTTTGTTTCAACGATAAACACAATGTGTGTGACGTGTATAACAATAGTATGTAAAAAAGTTCACAAAGATATATCGATATATTTTTAGACAATATGTTAGTGTCGCACATTTCTCAAAATTTTATTCCGACTTGTGCATTAAACCGCATAATTAGAAAAATAGACGCAGTATTTCATCGAGATCCGGACATTACAGTAGTCGCGCATGGCGAGCCATCTCCCGTGGGGGCGAATGTTATACAACGCCCCGCAAAGTGGAGTAGCGGAGCTATAATAGATGGTTAGCAATGGCGTACACACGCCGGACAATAGGACATTAAGCCGCACAGGATGCTTGTGACGAGTACAAAACGGACGACAATCCCGCGAGCTCGACTCGAGAGAGTCAATCTGCTAGATATTTAAGCAATTAACGACAAATCCTTCGTGTTTCGCGGCTAGGATCGTGCGACGTAATCGCGCAACTGTCGGCAACTGTCGCGCCAACAAATCCTCGCCGAAAGTGAAACAGATTTATTATGTGTCGTCGACACATATTTCAGTTTAACATATTCAATGTACTCGATTGTTGTCACATAAGACGAGATTGACCGACAGAATATATATGTATACACGGAACTCTCACGTCGTTGTACAGAATACACAATGGGACGTCAAGGACACGGACAAGACATATACTCGATTACAGTTGACCGCCGATGAGAATCTAACAGACAATATACTCTTGTTAATTTCCGAGCTTCATGCAAATGAAAAATAAAAAACTTTTTTCTATATTGAAATCTTTTGTGTGATCTAGACATTATATTATTAGATCGATATTTTTAAATATTCTTCGAGATCTTGTTTACTTATATCGATAAAGATAAGCAGAATTTACAACATATAATATTTATATAAAATCATATTACAATATACGTATATATTGCAAACTCGCGGTGCGTAAACGCAAACGATTGATTTTAGTCGGTGCACGAGGTCGACTACTAAATTAATTTGCACTGATCCTGCGCACGATGATAACCGCTACGATGGCTTATCTCGATTTGACGGATTATGCTGAAAATGCAATTAATTTCCAGTGTGTTTAAAATTTGCCATCGAGAAATAGTCGTGCGTCAGGACGACTAATTTCTAATATATTTCCAGGCAAACGGAAATTTGACACAAATAAACATTAAAAATGATAAAAGCCGAGACAAAGTCACATAATGAGAACAAAAAGAAAGAATGTGAAAACTTCCATTAAAAAAAAATAAAAAAAAAAAATGTCCATTTATTCCGTAATGTGCCTTTATTTTATATTCATATCGCTCTCGCGTAAAATGCTAAATCGAAAATTTATTTCCGCCGCAACGCAGAATTCCATCACGATGTAATATTAAACAGAGTATGTGCTTTTAATGTCATTCGAGAAGTGACTCCACTCGGATGACAGTGCACTGTCATTCGAGAAATAATAGCAAAACACTAAAAACGACAAGATGGATCACGCGACGCACAACCGAAGGCAGCATAGTTTTCCAGTGACCGTATTTTCCATCGAACGTCGGCTATCATATCGAGCGCTTAAATGGGTAACGGCGTTCCCATTAATTCCCGTATCGAGCGGCTGCACTACTCGAAGCGATTCACCCCCTTGTAATTCAATGACGCGACGGGCAGGGACGACGACGAAACGGTGGACGGTGAAGAACGGGAGAGACTGTTGGTAAAATTGATTTGGAATTGATATAATCACGAAAGTTAGACTGATGGATGAAGGTGCCAAGGGAGATCGGCGGAAACAAAGAGAGTGAGAGGGGAAGAGAGGGTGGTAAATAAAACCTGCGAAAACGACGAGAAGATCTCGGATCAAACGCGAAAAGCGACAAAAGCGGATAAAACTTTTCTCGCGTGCGAGACTTTCGAGAATCAATCGATGGTTTATTTGCGCGGAGAGAGAGAGAAGCGAGGGTGATCACTAAGGTAAAGACGGCTCATCCGCGCGAAGGAAATGATCGATCGAGGGTGGTCGAAGTTATATATACCTACTCTTTGACTTTTCGATCTTGCCCCCGCACGGAGGGCAGGATCGAAATTAATTGCTTTCGGATCTGCCTGACGACTGACAGGCACTACAGGTGTTTCTAAAGGGATGCTGCCGCTTGCTATCTCATCCTCTCATTCTCTCGCTTTTGCGTTTTGAGGATCCGCCTTAAACTTTGCGCGCTTTGCTTCGATAATATCTTATAACCATCTTGAGAGGTACATTTACGATCTAACGAGATCTAGCAAGAGCATCGTTTCGAGAAATGATCGTGTCACGCGTCAAAAACGAGAGATGCTAGTCGAGTTTTTTTTTTTTTTTGCATAAAAATAGATCAGAGTTCTTTATTTTAAGAAACATGTCTCTCAAATGCATTTTTTTTGTGCTATATGATGGACACGTAGCAATATGATGATTTTTAATGCGCCCGGTGTCGTAAGTCATTATATATTTCCGCTCTTCGCGATTAAATACTTTTTAATTTATATATTAGACTTGGAACTCGTAAGAAATAGCTATGTTCACTTTTTTCAGAATTTAATTAATAAGTCTCGCTGACGGAAAATAATTAAGCCTCATTAAAAATCACGAAGGAATTGGATTTCTTATATAACATTATTTCTCAAAGTAATCAACAGTGCAGCTATCGTGATCGTTATTGCCGTCAGAAATTTCGAGGGTGACATTAAAAAGCCATTAAGCTGAATGATGGTGAATTTTGTATCCGCAAATTGGACCTTTTAACTGACGAGCGCTAGAAAGTTATGCAGGAGCGAATTTTCGAGATTAAAATAATCTTTAACGATTCGTATTTATGAACGAGTGTGTGTGTGTGTGTGTCAGATTTTTCAATTTCTCTCTGCGCAATTTCTTATTTCCTCGTGGTTGACTACGCGACGCGTTCGATAGTTTTTAAGCCGCGCGCTCAGAACCCAGCAAGATATTTAATTAAATTGCTGATTCGATAACAGCTAGACGAATGGGTATATATACTTTTCGCTATTTCTGTGTGTGTGTGTGTTTTTTTTTCAACGTAATTTTAAAATATCAGCGAAAAGAACGCAAAGAGTACCGATAATTTATTAAATTAATAAGCGTTGAATTTTACAAATTACACACTTCGAAAATTAATTAAAAAAAATACGATAATGTTGCTGAAATATTTGAAAATAATATCAAGCTTTTTTCTTCTTCGGCTGTTGTTATTAATTTCTCTAAATTCTCTTTCATCGCAATTGCGGTTTAATTTGTTTTTTTTTTTTTGACATTAAAGTTTATCGCACAAGCCATTTTCTGAGCGACCGTTTCTCGATTCGGTGTTCGCTCTCGACAAATGGAAATTTTGCCAAGAACTGGCTGCAGGTAAGTACAGTAAAATATGCAAAGTGCTTAAGCAAGAGATACTTCGTCGGGGAATATTTCGGGCGCACATATCTCTTGCGCGCGCGAAGGCTCGGTATGTAGAAGAGCAAATATCGCTGCTATTGAAAATTGCATGATGCAAACCGGCGAAACGAGCTCGAAATGATGGCGGCCATTAAACTTGTCGAGGTTAAAGCTGTCAAAAGCAGCGCCAATTTTGGTGGCGTCGCATCGCGCCTCGCGCGAGCTCGCGCAAACGCTGCACCGCAAGGATCACCGCGCCCCGACCGCACCAATGCGTTAATTATATGAAATCGCTCCGCCGAGAGCCGTACATTTTTGTGCGTTAATTACGCCTAAATAGAATTCATTTAGGAGTTGGCGTATTGCACGAAATGCGCGTCAAGGGAACACGATTCTTTTGAAGATATAAATATATGTGCATATATTCTAATGAAAAAAAAAAATTGAATTCTCATTGATATAATAAAAATATCACAAAATTAAAACCACGCGCATGTTTCTTCAATCTTTTTTGTGTTCAATTAACATAAATTGTAATGCAACAAAATTACTCTCTCAATTCATTTGACTGACTTCACTTTGCGAGCTTGTGTAATATCTGATTCTCGATGCACCGCAGGAGACGCGAGAAATGCAGTCTAATTTTCGCGACGTGGAACTCGGAATAATTCAAATAATTGCGTGGTGCGGATATCATGAAACACGAGTGACACATCGGGCCAACTCTAGGATCCGAATACGTAGTTAGGATTTGGATGGGATCAGATTAAATTTACCTATCCACCCAACAGCACGTGGTGAAGTAACGAGAGAGAGAGGAGAGAGAGAGAGAAAACGGATGAAACACAGGAGTTCGTGCGGACTGGGTGACTGGAAACGTTGAAGCAGTGAGGTTAACTTGGCGCAAATTTAGACGGTCACGAAGCTCTCGCATAGTTCAGCACCACTGCTGGACTGGCATTATTACCGACCACGGAAATTCCTACTGGTCCGTTGCGATATGGATTGCCGATATCACTGCGACTTGATAAGCCAGCGATGGAAACGCGCAATCCGAACGTTCGAATTGGCGACATAACATTTTTCCGATTCACGCTGATAACAGTTGACTTTTCCGCACATCACTTACAGCGCAATACACTCATATTGCAGTAAACCTGTCGTATTTTCTGCGCCAACTCTTTTTTTTTTTTTTAGTGTCAACGTCTTCGTATGTTTTCACGAAAAATTTAAATACATCAGTCAACATAGAAATTTGCATCGCATCGCGCAGAGATTCTGTGACTGTTGTTGCCGTTAAATAAAGTTTCGCAATTGAATTAATCGAAAATTGATATTGATAAAGCTTTCCGCGAATTATAGACGCGTCTGCTTTACAGACTGCATATCTTTCTGGTTGAAAAAAAAAAAAGAGATACTAAAAGCTGAATTTTAACCTTGCCATGGTAAGTGCAAAATTAAGGTAATCTCTGTACGTACCTACCAAGGCAATTTGTGCCGAACGTGCGCATCAGTTGCGCTCAGAAGCCAGCCAGCTGGCAAGTGTCGGTTTAATGTATTCAATTTTCAGACGCTCTTGAAGTTATTTAGACTTCAATCGCTCGCTTGCTCTTAAATTCTTTTTTTTTTTTTTTTTTTTCTACATTATTCGCGCTTATCTGCGTCTTGCGCGCGTTCACCCCTTTGATTCACGCTCCGCTGCTAAAGATCTTCTTCATTATCTCGATAATTTGAAGTAAGCCGTGCTTTCTCGAAACTTGAAACAATGAAGATAATGCGGTAACAACTTCTCGGTTCGCTATTAATTAACACGATGTTAATTTTCTATCTCTATACGATGCGAGTTTTTACGAAATAACAAATATACCGCTTATGTAATCAAATATGATTACAGAATAAAGCAAGTATCGTATACGCGTATCTTGCACGTACCTTATACGCGGTAGATAATTATTATATATAGAGTGAATCTCTCGAAATTTGTGAAAATCGAATCTAACTTTACACGGAAGTTTTTGCACTTTCGCACATATACGCACACACAAAAAAAAATCAAATTTTCGTCGAAGAAAAGAAGTTTTCAGTACTTCAACTTTTTCTTATTTACACAGACACGAAAAGTTGCACAAGTTGGATCGAAATTTCAATATCTAAAATCCCTTTCTCGACGACATTATTTAAGATATTACGGTTACCAACATATGAGACCTTAATTCCACTGTAAAAGAATTTTAATTTAAACTTTACTGTCGATAAAGAGAAAGAGAGCGAAAGAGAGAGAGAGAGAGAGAGAGAAAGGAGGCTGGCAACTTCATATATATATATAAATATACATATAATAGAAGTGAAAAAACTCTCTATTCTTTTATTTTTACAAGTTTTATCGCACTACCGTGTCTTGCTTGTTCTTTTTAGCAGCGAGCCAATTTCCAATAACATGCAGCCGTTCGCCACATTGTGTATCCCGCGTGTAACGTAATTCAGGTTTTTTTTAATAACGTTCTACTTCGTCCGCGCTTCGGCGAACTTCCACTTTTTTAAAGCGCAAAGCGCGTTCAGGCATTAAACACATATTACGGCTGTTGGCGCTCCAAAAAGATAATACAAATTTCTCGTTCATCGCTGATGTTGCCCGTCAATATATCTTTTGTTTTCGATTACACGCTCGAGACATAATACTTTCATGGCGTCATAACGTTCACGTGTGAGTCTACACAATATATACACGAACGACACATGTAGCGACAATAGCTAACGAGGAAGCGACCGGACATATGGAAGATATGTCCGTGCCAGAATCTTGTCGGACTGTTGCTCGCGCGTATTACCGACAATATTAGAACGCGCGTCAACTACATATATAAGCTGTTTCAGTTGTCAGCGGTGATCAGCGTGTGACTGACAGCGAGTGAAGAGGAACGTCGCATGTAAAAGGAAGATCCTTCTTCCTCTGGCTTGCAAAACCGATTCATTGTCGTGTATACTCCGGGCCAAGGGTCGGTCCAAGAAGAAGAAGAAGAAGAAGAAGAAGAATATCGAATAGCGTTTTCCTTTGACGCGCCCGGGAGCACTCTTCGTGAATAATTCGAAAATTATGCAGCACCTCTTCCTACTTTCTCCTTCATATATCTCGAGCGGTCCGCTGTTCACGACGAGGATTCCAGATGGGAAAGGAAGACGGAACAAGTGCGAAAACACAGCGTGCTCGAGAAATTCTCTTCATCACGCGTGAGTGGGATCGCCTTGATACACGCTGTGCATTTTACTTTCGGCGCGCACGCGCGCAAAGATACACAAGGTACTTAGAACTGATTAAGTTTCTGGCGCGGAAATTTAATGCGCATATTGAAGGCGTTGGTGCGTGCCTCAACTTGGAGCAGAATACTTGTTTATTGCGAACTTCCTCGTTAAGTTTCTTACCTGAGCACAATTAGCTATATATCGCGAATTTTGTCGTGTCGGGACGTCGGGCGTCTAACCGTGTAATTACACGTTAAATTTCCGCTCGAGTTAGTCGCGTTAGTCAACCCTATTGGAAAACTTTTCGAATAGCAGCGACATATAATCACCAAGATCCGTAATTATTCACACCCAAGCGTATTAATTGCCCGGAATAGAGCAATCGTCGACAGTTTCCGGAAAATTAACAGTCTGTTTCTGATAGAATCGTTTCCTCCAACTGTTTGTTGTGTCTCCTCTATCAAGTTTCACGAAGATTCCACAGCAAGATGAAATTATCCGCTAATTAGTCACTTCGAAACTGATTATTGAAAACGTCACACGAGCGTCGTTGCGATGCGCATCCTTTGACTTGGGACATGTTATGATAAACCGTCCCCCAGGAGGGAGGATTTCCTTGATCCCTCGCGTAATCAGTGAATTCAAACAGTGCGCAACGGGTGCGTAGGATGTATGTGCTGCGGCAAGCTTGTATAATTATAAAGCGATTCAACTCGTGTTTGTCTAGATATCATATCATATATTCAGATTAAATATATGATAAATATATATTCAAATTGGTTACTGAAATTAATTAATAATAAGTACATTAATTACTTAATATTAATAAAAATTAAAAAGCAACATGATCAAGTATTGATAAGTCGCACAGATAAGTTTGATAAAACGATTAACTAATGTCAGTTCAAATTCAGCAACGGCTTCGTGCGATTGTTATACCAAAAATTGATTATTCAATTGCAAATATTATTGGTTATTATGTAAAGTTATTATCGTTAGTTATCGTATAAAGATCGATTCAAGAGTATTTGACTGAGAGAATTTCGTTATTGTTAAATCTAATCTGACGAGAGAGAATTTCTCTTTTCTGTTTTCCGTCTCACTTGAGAAATGCACTATTCCGTCGAGCGCTTATTCGACGCAAATGAATAAGAAGCAAATATTCTCTAGACGCGTTTGAGAGTCGTCGAAGGAACTCGCAGACAACTGTGTGTTCCCCCATTGTGTGTGTTCGTGACGACGGGGAGAGACGTTCGGGATGTACAACATATTTCAGCGTTTAATGGCGCAGAGTACCGCTCGTTAAATAATGCGCCATCGGTTGAAGTCTGCGTGACAGCGCAAATAACTCGAGCACTCTGCGTTCCGCAGCGCGCTCTCCCCCGTCAACATTTAATCCAGTCGCTCGCTCAGAAAAATGCAAATGCATTTTTACTTTAGAATAAGACGGAATATAAATCTGTTAATTTTTCTGACATTTTTCAAGACGTTTTTTTCGCGGCGCAACAACACGTTGCCCGTGTGTAACGTGCGAATAAATTCGCACGATATACCTGTGAATATTAATCTCTCACTTACCGGTCGTTAATAGGATCCAGAACGAGGGTAAAGTTACTTGCTAAACGCAATGCACACTCTCGTCAAGTGATGCAACGAAGCATGCACGAGCGAGTTTTCCATTATCAGCTCTCGGAGCTTGTTGAAGGGAAAGATTTCGAAATAAAGATTTTCTTACCGCGTTTAATTTCTCAGGAATTAAGTCGAGTTTATTAACACAGGTTTTCACACAGGTTTACTACTCGCGTAAAATGTACGCGATGTACTTAAACAATCGGAATGCGTACGTATAATCATATTAAACGTAAAGATTCAATAAAACTTGAAGTGTTAGAGATTTTATGTGTCTCGTGCTAATAAAGAGAATAAACTTACGGAGAATTTAATAAACTCGGAATTACATGAAATCGCAATGAACTTCTCGACTTTCCGCGGAAGCGCTTTATTACGGTTTATAATTACGAGGAGTTAGGTTTCGTCCGCGAACTAATCAAATTATGGCGCTTATGGAATATCCTCCCGATTTTAGTATTATTACTCGCAAATCGGATCGAGTCGATAAATTGAATAGGATCTGCGTGAACGCCCGACTACTTCACTACAAAGATCATCTACGCTTTGTCTAACGCATCAATTTCCACTCTCATCAAACTAGTTCCGTTCGAAGTTCCTTCGAAGAGCGATTCGACGCGAACGACTTAACGCGCGCGCTGAAACGTAGAATTCTTAGCTCTTCCTTTACGTATTCCATTACGAAGACGCATCCCCTCAAAGGATTTCTAAACAGCACCTCGCGCGCGCGTCTTATTGTAAGACTGAGACGTATACACGAGCGACTTCGTTATCAGCGCATCCGTGTGTATTACAGTCATTTCACAGGAGGGATGGAGTAGTAATAATACCACGAAAACTATAACATATATAGTCTTGAATGTGTATGAATTTCAGTTCTGTCTGCTTCTCGCGCCACAAAGAGCGAAGCATGCAAGTAGAAGGATCTGGTGTAACGTAAATTCATGCCTCAAGGAAAACATGTGGGAATGTATAATTAGAAGATTGACGCTAATAAGACGTTTATGTAACATATGGAATGTTTTTGTTTTTCATAATTCTCGGAACAGGCTTACAAAAAGACATCGAGAAATTCTGACGCAGTTGCTCTGTGAAAAGATGTGAGCTTTTTAAATGCAATAAACAATATGGTCCAGCATTTTGATATTTCGAATGTAAATAAATTATACGTATATTGTTATAGAAAAGCTCAAAAATCTCTTTTGTCATATTGTATTTTTACAATATACTGCGTAGAGACATTCCGTATATAAACACTAACATCAGAGAAAGAAAGAGAGAGAGAGACAAAAATAACAAATCGGAAACTCTCTTACAATCGATGAGTCCATCTCTCTGTGTGTGTACCGCAAATATCAATTATTGAACTTCTGTCTTTCCACATTCTGATGCTAACGACGGCGTTCGAAACTTTACAGATATCTGCGCGTATCGGACTCATCCGCCGTGAAATTTAACACAAACCGCGCGATGATCAATACGTATCTCGTGTGTTTGCAACAGACGTTTTCGTTTGCGAGGTACAATCGAGCGGAAACAACAGATTACAAAGAAAACATCCGATTTTCGTAGAAAACACTCTCGGAGAAAAAGTTTTAGAAAATAATTGAACCGCAGAATGCGCGCAAAATACGGTCAAAAATCTCTCGCCTTTTCGAGCGAATCTCGATCTTTTGTTCATTTTTCTTGCAAGAAATTTCTACGAATCGACGAAAACTGAGAGAGTAGCTCGAAATATTCCGCGCGAACGCATCAATTGATCAAGTTTAACTTCTTACCTACCTACAACTCGAATTAGTACAAAATTGATTTCTACGACTTCGCACGCGAGAAAATGAACTCTCTGTAACTCGGACGAATTATCTATTACTTTGACACTCACGTTAAAGTTCGACTGTATTTAACGCAACTATGTAACGATGAGAAAATACTGTTAAAATTGGAACAAATATCAGCTTCTTGTACGATAGGGTCGTTAATGACCTCAAGAACGAGGTCCTAACGACCTATTTATCCGAAAGTTTTAAATGAACGACAATGCGATTTCTTCTGGGACCCATAGGATCAAGTCGTTAACACTGACGAGAGAGCGAAAAAGTTTCGCAAAATGTAACAAGATGAACGAGAAATGTAAAGCTAATATAAAATATCTCTTAAATTCGCTTTAATCTAATTTAATCGTTCTCGGTTTAATCCAATTAACGGTTTAATCTAATTAATCCGTTTTGACTTAAGACAATACCTACACAGTTCGTACTCGAATTTGTATTATTACCGACGTTCTTCATCGAGAGAAGGTGTATCACGTAGTTTTCAAAGCAATCGATGCATTCCGACCTCGTCGTGCCATTCTTTCCACTTTGTAATCACGCGCTTTTCATCTTGAACTCCGCACAGATTAACAAGACAATACATCCCGGTACACTCCCGCGCTGTTTATCATGTACGACACGTTGGAATAAATGTGCCTCCTAGATTCCGTAATCTCCGATTGTCGTGGATGCTATTGTGAGGATTATATATGATCTTCCAGCGCATAGGAGCATTTCGGAAGCACATAGCTCGTAAAATGACCAACGAGCATCTGTGTTGCTTTTAAGCGGAGAAAAAATATTTTAACAAAGATGTTTTTTATGAGAGCAGGTATATATATATATATATATTTCTGATTCCTATCGGTAATAATTTGTCAAAAACGTTTCATAAGCAAAAAATCTTAGAAAAACTTTTTTCACGTATGTATGTATACAGTAGCTTTACACAAACACGTGTATAACAAATAGTACGATTGTTATTTCATAACAAATGGGATAACTAAATCTTTGTAAAATATTTAAATTATATTTGTACACAAACGAATTTAACGATTGTTTACTTTAATAATAAATGAGATATTTTTTATAAAAGTTTCACATGATTTGTAATCCGATTGTTTTTCGTACGAATAAAATAAAACGTCAATATTGACCATTTTTATCTGAAAAATTTGCGAACATTTGTATAAAGCATTTGTTCGTTGTTGAATATTTTCTGGAAAGATCCTGTTACATGTTACAATATATGACAACGCTTCTCGGGTTTAAATTGTTTTAAATAAAATAAAATGTTATTTTTTTTTTCTCATAATTTTTCGATCAAAAAATAAAAACTCTTGTGCAGCTTAGCTGCGTCGATATATTTTAAAAGATTATTAGTAAAATATTTTTGTGTTAGTCAAAAAAATGTTACATAGATCTTTTCTTTATTCGTTCTGCTCATCGTTCACGACGTTCAAAACGTGAGAAGGATACTGCTGACACTCAAAAATAGAGTGTTGGAACAACTACTGACGACACAATGCGAAATTTATCGACCGTATGTGCAGATTCTTCGAAGGGAAACGTGCTGGATATAATAAAATTTGCCCGTATATCACGATACACAAAACTGTTGGAATTATTGAAGTTTCATTTCGACGTTAAACTGCATTCTGAAAGAGAATAATTTATACTTCAAGATATAAAAAAATATAACTTACAAAAACACGTAAAACTAAACTACGTTTAAACAAGTGTTCGAACGTAAAACTCTCGATTAAACATACAGTAATAATGTCTCTTTCTTCGTCGGTCCTAATGTAGATTTATATACCGATGTATACGCGTAAAACACACAAATATACTCGCGATACAGCACTTTGGTCAACGAGTACATTTGTTTTATTTTCGCACCGCTTTGGCTTTCTCGTTTGGATTTTTTTTTTTTTTTTTTTTTTATCGCCGATAAACGACGCGAAACGACGGAACTTTGAATCGAGTTCCTGTCTATCGAGCGTCTAACGATCTTTCTTCTATTGGAATCCTAACTTTAGCAATTGCATCCGAGAGAGACACTGCAACAAAACGAAGTTAGTTCGCGCGCTTTAATCACGAAACTTTTGAAATTGTTTATCTTTTATTATCTTCGGTTCATTTCATTATTCGGTTTTCATGTTAAAGAAACGCGCGGCTCGCGCGCGGCGCACTGTCATGGCGAAATGCAACAAGATTAATGGGCAGATTAAAGTGCAGTGCACAAACTAGCTGCGCGCGGGTTCTTGCATAAGCTTATTAATTTTTAATGAGACAGGATTGAATTTAATGGAAAGAAAATATCGCAAATTTCTGAAGTAAGTAAATTTCGAAAATAGAACTACACGCATAAAAAAAAAAAAACTTCGTCTTAAAACCGAGAAAATATATTGCTTTGTGTTTAATATATTTATTACAGTTAAATAAATCTCGGAGAGAGAGAGAGAGAGAGAGAGAGAGAGAGAGAAGCCGCGCTGTGCGTGTAAAGCATCATTGCGTAATCTCAGAAAAATTCGCATTATACATTTATTTCATCAATCTGATCGTAACTTGTAGCGGCAATTACGGTTATTTGGATGGAAGAAGTAAGATTATTATGAATAATGAACACCAGAGCAGCGGGAGCGGTAATTAACCAGATGAGAGGGCGAGAGAACTGCACTATACAGAGAAATCGTTATTATAATTGACCAGTAATATCGTGCAGCACGTTTGTTAAACGACTATTGTTATCGAGCCCTGACGACTAATCGTAAACCAATATCACTACGTACGTATGCATGTACATACATACAACAGCTTGCGACTTGCAATCGATGGGCAATTGAGCAACGCGCACACACTGCATTAAAACGAATATGCATTGTTCAGAGGAAAATGGGTTTCCAAATTCGCATAGTCGCTCAATACGCGATTCATAAAGCACGCTTCATAAACCCTACCGTATAACCTTTTCCGCGGATGATCTTATATCTTTGTTCAATAAATCTCAAGTAATTTTCAACCTTTTTGTCGCGCGCGATCGAGATAGTACAGGCGCGCGAATTCGAGAGAACGCGACGAAGGATAGGAGTAAAGAGATCGATTATTATGAAGAGAAGACGGGGTTCACACTTGGCAGAAAGAGATCCCATTTTATGCCCGGTGATTATCATAGAGAGGCAATTTCAATTCCAGAGACGAGTCTGAGATGAATAAACGCGCGCGCGATTTCGATGGCGAAGCGAAGTTTGTCCCGATTTATGTTGGAACTTACTTCGAACGACGGAAATCTATATATCAGAGATTTAAAATTATTGTTGACAATTTTGAAGCACAATTGTGGCTATTTTAAAAACGGTTGTCGAACGACATATCGATAAAAAATCGAAGAAAGAAAATATATGATACACATAAAAAACGTATCTTGTCGTATTTCACGACGCGAGTTTTCTCAGATCTTTTCGCGATCTTCGAAATTCTTAACGTAAGCATTTTAGTTTAACACGAAGTAACGGACTGAGCAAAAAACGCGATTTCTCGCAGACTCATTCAATGGATCGTGAACAAAGTACGTGTTGACAAAAAAATGTGAGCGATTATTTTGGCCTCTCCGTTTCCCCAGATCGATCGAACCGTATGATTCATTTGCCCGTCGTTGGGATTTCCCGCGGCAAGAAAAGTGGCTCTGTTTCCTCATAACGGAAATAGAGCGACAAGCTCCAAGGGATAGAAAGTGAACGAGAGAAAGAGAAAGAGAGAGAGAGAGAGAGAGAGAGAGATGAGACAGAGTATAATCGAACGGATACGAATGGTGAAAAGTTATGACGTAGGTTAAAAATGGCGCGTTAAACTCGGCGTCTATTTTGATGAACGGATTGTTGATGACGGCCGCGAGATAAACGTAAATGTTTAACCATAAACGCAAAACCAGGATTTATCACGAGCGGTTTAATTAACGGATCCTGTTGATCGCGTATTGTCCGTTTAATTAAATTCGCGTGTACCTTCCGCCGCGAAAATATCGCGAATCCCGTGTGCGGTGCACGCGCGCGCGCGCACACACACACATAGTTTTATATTGATTTCTTCGCATCTTCTGATCTACTCTTGTCGGTATGCGCATACAATATATCAACTAGCGCTTTAATCAACTTTTTGCGCGGAGACGCAAATTCTGACTGGGATAAAAGCAAAGTGTGACATGTATAGAATTTATTTTCTCTGTTATCTCCGTTATCAATATCAATAAATGTTAACTGTATGTTTGTCTATAAATATATCTAGAGTTGAGGAGGTAAATAGCAATTTATCGTATATTTGACAATATCAAACAATACGACAACAGCGCAAAAAATTTTTGACAATTGGCGCGCTCGAGTGTTTGCTGAATGTTCGTTTAATTAAAACAGCTGCGCTTTGGTTTTTGCGCAATATTATAATCGCCATATGGCATTTTCGTATTGACATTTAGAGAAAAACTTCATATTCTCTGCACGCGCATCTATTATTTGCCACGTTGTTAAATTGTTTGCAAAATCGGATCAAAGGCCAAAGCGTATCGAACGCGAATCGATCATATTTGCGAGAGAGATAAAACAATCTATTATCCGATGTATATGTTATCCCGTTCAATATCGTTGGCTTTATTACCGTACAACGACTTTGTTCGACATTTATGCAAGCGACAGTGTAACCAGCGGCACTGACTACTACGTACGTGTCTAATGGGCTTTAATCCTCCGATGTTATATATCGCCGTCGTCCCAAGTCCACAGAATAGTCACGTTCAACGTCCGGCAAACAAACCCTCCGGACGCGCGGCCGGCCAATTCCATTTGACTCGCAAATTGGCCGGTCGTAGATAGTCGCGGCGACTACGTACGCAGGGCGTCATCTTCTCGAACATGCGTGCCGGACAACGCATCTTCGTCGTTTGTCAGATACTATGTTCGGCAGATATTCTCAGCTGTTATCAAGTTCGTCAATCGGCGCAACGTGTCGTCGTCGTCGTCGTCGTCTATGTTCCAATGTATCGATGTCGTACTGATCGTCGAGCATTCTCTTCTCGAGCGGTCTCGTGCTTGCGCGGGACAAATCCACGTGAGAGGAGGTGCGTTTCCCGTCTCGTCTAACGCGACAAAATGGATCTCGCGCAAGCGAGAGGATTGCGCTTGTATTGATGGCAGTCGCATTCCCAAAGGAATATTACGCGCGAGACGCTGTGAGATGAGAAGATTTTTCTCTCGCGGGTGAGAGAGTCGGCAATCCTTTGCGAGACAGGGAAAAAGAGAGAGAGAGAGAGAGCGCAAGAGAGAGAGAAAGTCTAACGACCGCACTTCGAAAAAGTTCTCTCGCGCGGATCGGTCAATTTCTCGAAGAGTGTGAGTACAGTACATCTCTCGTAGATCTCTCTAGTCGAAAAATCGTAGGAAAACCCCCGATCCCGTTGAATCTTTGAAAATGCTGTATCGTATTACGTGTAATATGTGTACGGAACGTTTCGAGAGTTAATTTTTATCGGGAAATGGTTTTTCTCGCCGTGGTTTTAAATGTTTAGTTCGATACAAGCGACGAGGAAAAATAAAAATCTAATACTTGTGTGATCGTCGAGTATCGCTCGTTTATTAAAAGATGGGATCAACTTTTCCGCGCGATTCATACATAAATGTATGTATTTTACAACATATAGCTAGTATTTGGAATATAAAATATATGCGTATATATTTTACGGTGAATTATTGAGGCATCACACCGATACGATGAGATAATACCCCCGGGCATTACGTGTTCTTACTAATTACAACAAATGCGTGCGATAAACTACGTTGCTACTAATTTCAACGGTATTGTTGTTATCGTACTGTTATAATATGTAGATCGATTCAGCAACAAATAGAAAAATAAACGTATAAAAATAAAATATAAACTCTGTAAAATAAAATCCTCGAACTTTCTACCGCAAAACAATATATTTCTTTCATTGTTTTTCTTTTTTGTTTAATATATAAATTATTTATATACACGATGCGTATGTTTTTTTTTTTTTTTTTTTTTTTTTCTGTAACGGAACGTCCCAAATATCCCAATTCCCACATATTTTTTGTTAAATAAAACAGTATGTACTGCTGTTTTATGTTTCGAAGTTTCGCCGCATTTGAAATTCACTTGCTGTATCGTTGCTTCGAGGTCGAGCTTTTCGCCGAAGCAGTCTAGCCGTCGATTTCACGACCTTTTTTCATCCAACCTTCGGACAGTCCGAGCGGTCAATTTGTTCGTTCGAGAGAGAGAGAAAGAAAGAGAGAGAGAGAGAGAAAGAAAGAGCCACCATCTTCCTGATATCGGCTTGCATTCCCGCGGGACGCACGTGCACGGAATCGATTGATTTTACTTTCCCTCCTGGACAAGTTCGAGACTCAGCTGCGCGCAACAGCGGTAAACATTAGCCATTAGCGACAAACTATGAAACTACAAGAAGGATCGTACAAACGCGGTAAGGTAAAGAGAAACGGAAATGGTGAAGGTCTTCTTCCTGTGAAATCACTTTCTGTACTTCTGCGTTTTTGTAGTTTGTTCGAACTTCGTGGTCTCTTTGCAAAATGGAGAAGCAACCGTTTGCAGAAACCTATTGTCGACGTTAGTTAATTTTTAAGCGCTATATGAAGTAGTACCAGGTAGAATTCGAAACTAAGGCTGTTATACGGTGAGCGGCCGTAAAGATTCCAAAGAGAAATTCAACGTTTTTGTTATACGCGCGTGAGATATTTAAAAACGCGACAGTCGCAATAACGTCATTAGCCAAGTTTTTCATATGCTTCCCTGGTTCTCGGAGAAACAAAGTAGTTAATTAACATGACGGGGTCACGAGTATTACGTATTTCCGTACTGGTGTACGTGGTGGCAAATAATGTTAGCGCGCGCGCGCGCTCTCTCTCAGAGAGACTTCTCTCGTTCTGTTATACGATCTACATATGAAATCGTGTCTGATGCAAAGAGAATTCGTAATCTTGTTCGTCATCGTCAACAAAAGCCAGTTACGTTATCCGCCCGAGATCCCACTCCTCTGTATTAACCTTCACATGGCTTCGCAATACGCGTATCCATCTGCATGTGCATCGGCCGCCGCATTATATGTTACGAGAGTCGCAAGATTGTTCTGCGGTTCCTTGTAGTCGCGCGATAATTAACAACCGGCGGCAACTTGGAGCAAGGCATCCAGCCAACTCAATTCCTTCAAGTTGGCGAGACCACTTCGAGATCTTGACGCACTGCACACTCCCCGTTTAGCGTTAACACAATTCTCTGCGAATCGCGAAAGTTTCAATCACGGTCTGAGAGAATTCAGATTTTATTGTCGCGGTGATCGATTTTGTTTGGTAATAAAATTGCTTGAATCGCGCGAAGCAGAAAGATTAATTAGAAAAAAAAAAAAAAAAAATGTAATATCGACTGATGTAAAAAGATAATAGAGTCATTTTTGTTTCGATATTTGCGGCTAATTGTCCGATCAAATTTTATTACGTCGTTAATTATACATTCGGAAGAGAAGAAAATTTATGAAATCTCGATGAAAATTTTTCGCGACGAATATATTTGTTGCCATAAATTTGCTATTTAAATTTATTCTCTTTCTCAATATTCATATTTTTCGAGAATACTTATTTCCACGATTTATATTTGATATATTATAGCTGTATATGTTAATGTCACATCCCACACACACACACACACGTATACACCATACAAATAAATAAATATTACTGAGGACCGCTCTTATCCGACG
Source organism: Pseudomyrmex gracilis (assembly GCF_002006095.1). Taxonomy (NCBI): domain Eukaryota; kingdom Metazoa; phylum Arthropoda; class Insecta; order Hymenoptera; family Formicidae; genus Pseudomyrmex; species Pseudomyrmex gracilis. The sequence goes on from NW_018020645.1 coordinate 656,477, forward strand.
TAATATGTATTTATCATCAGTAATTTTAAGCACAGCACGAAAGCGTTTGTCAGCGAGAGAAGAGAGAATTTTGTTTTTTCAAACAAGGATGTACGAAAAATCCCACAAAAAGAGTAAGAAAACTTTTCATATTTTATCTGAGCGTTTTGTTATGAATAATAAATATGCGGCAATATATGATGTAAACTTTTATTTCCTAGCAAATAGAAAATCTCAGATTAAACTTTCCTGGCACGTAAAACTAGATCGTTCCCGCCTCGTAATACACGGTTTGCGACAGTTATGACAACGGTTGCGTTCGGACTAGATTAAATTACTTGATAGAGCGAAAATACTGTCCGCTCGCACAGAACGAGTTAACACTAATTACACGTCACGTTTTGGTTCCGACGTTTAGCGCGATTGAGATCAGACGTTCAAATGCGACGCTTAAATGCGCGATACAATGTTTAATTTATTAGTAGTCATATTTCGCGAAATTTCTCGCGATACGCGATGTATTATTGCAAGTATGCCGCACTGTAACGAAGCAGTTCTCGCGAAAATTAATTAACTTCGTCGCTCTATCTCGACGCGTTTGTTTCTTTTTTTTTTTCGGTTTTTATTTTCCTAAAAATGTCGGTAACTAAAAATTGTAATAAATTTTTTAACACGCGCATATACATATCCATCAGTATTTATAAACTAGTATGATTAAAAGATACGAGAGAATAATAATTATGATAATGCAACGAACATCGACCGAAATAATGATCGATTTTCCGGAACTATGTAATCCCCGATAATGGCGCTGGCATTACTATAAGTGGCCGTGACCGCAGAGTGGCCTAATTTGGATAAAACCCGTAAACTCTCCGTATATGCGAGATTTCACAGAGCGGCGCAAGCCTTTTGCCATTATTCGCGGATACGAAAGAGTTATTGCGGAAATCTTCTTGGATTTCCAAAGTATCGTATTTTATGGACTGCGTCGTTCAGACAAATTGGTACGGCGTTCTTCCGTACTTTCCGTATCTTCCGGCTGTAACCGCCGCGAGCGACTCTCGAAAGCTCGACGTAAATATATATTCGACTTTGGAATCTCAGACGGTACATAAATATGATCGCACTTGTGTTCAAACGCGTATATTTTTCTTTTAATTTTGAAAGATAGTAAAGTTGATTAATTAACAATATGGTAAACTTGATTAATTAACAATACGTACACGCATTACAATTATATATTATATTAGGTAAACGTAGATTATATTGTATTTAGATGCCAAATCAACTTGTTGCCAAAGGACAATCCGATGAACTTCGTAAGAACCTCATTTGGTATCTTTTCACCGAGTTTATTATCAATTTTTTTTTTTTTTTTTTTTTTTACACTCCATTTTTCTGGTTACGCGCGAATAATTGTCCTCATTACTGGCGCACGTTGGAATATCGGCGGTCACGTATTCGGGGCGGATCGTTGCCGCAAAAAACTCCGACAAATTGGACATTGCCGCAGCTGTTTCAGGAAAAATTCTAGGAGAGAATTCTGGCGCATAAAGACAGTCTGTTATAAAAAAATTGCTCGACGTTATAAAAAGAACTCAACCGCCCTCCCCCCGCGTCTCGCACAATTGCATTCAACTCGATTATTATTGGGGAGCATTGGGGAAGCGCAAACTATTATGGTACATCATCGGAAAGCTTTTCGAAATGTTTTTCCAACTTTTTGAATGTTTCAAAGATCTCGTGTGATCTCTTCTCACGTAACAGCTCAAAATTACAACAACGCGGAAGTAAAACACAATACAATTTATAAACATTCACAGATCTAACGGTTTTTTTGTGTATAAAGCAACGCTTGCGATTTTACATCATAGTTCTGAGAGTTATTTGAAACTTTTTGCGGACATAAATTAAAGCCGCGGCCAGCTTAACAAAAATGTACGCATAAAACATTAATGCGCTTTCATTGCAGTTTTCCAATCCTTATTTCCGGAGTGGAGAGCTTCATTAAATACAAAAGAACAAATGTGTACGTATGCGAATTTAAAAGACCAAGTAATAAATACGTTTACGTAACAGCACACTGTTATTTATGCATTTTATCGCGAAAAATTTACGCTCGATAGTCGAGAAGAATAATGGGAACGGTGATTACATTTTAAGTCATGTATGATTTCGTTGTGTTCAGTTATATAAGTCATACAAGTGTATATCTGAAATGAATAAATACATGGTGACTCTACGTACGCGTTTGTTTTTATTTAGTTTTTTTTTTTTTTTTACATCGTATATATAAATCATATCGTCTGTACGCAATATACCTGTGCGCATTTCTTTTCTGCATGAAATTTTTCATGCGGAAAGCAAGCAACCGGCGTAATGAAACTTCAGACAACTTTTCTACAAAACTGTCTGTGTGGCGTGCGTATGTGCAAATGCCATAAGATGAGCAATGAGATTTTAACTCGCTACACTGCGTGTAAGAATAAAGAAATAGTTTTTCTATCAAATCTTTTTATCGTAATACTTTTTTCATATAAAATTATTCGACGAGATTATATATGACAACAATTATCTAAATTAAAAAACACCAAAGTTAAAAACACAAATCTCTCAGAAAAAAAACTTAAACTTGGTATAACCTATTGGCGGTATATCGAATTTTACAAGCACATTTTTTTCTAGAACATGTACGTTTGGTTTGGTGCGATGATTATGACTCGTAGACCTATGGGAAGGTTAGTCTATAGCCATTTTTTTTTTTTAATCCTCAGAACGTAAGGAGGGATTGTTGTGCAGTAACTACTACCCCACGCGGTGCACGGCCGTCTTTCACACAGTGCCCAGGCTCGTTGCTCAGACTCTAGTGTGACTGTGACTGCCTTGTGGGAGGAGGATTTTAATTCGAGGGGGGATATATATTATACTCGGATTATAATTTTATTAGAGGCCCGGGATTTAGTTCGCCGATCAATCGATAAACTCGGTTGAAGGGGACCGGTCCGGAAAAAACCTTACGTGGTGTGAGCGGATTCGAACTCGGGATCTCTGAGTTCGCAGCCCCTACACTCAGGTCGCGACACCACTGGGTCGGTTGCAAATATAAAATATATATGTGCAATATAAAACGTATCTAACACGCATGCGTATGTACACAACTTATTTGTTGCTTTATTGAGAAATGATTTTTCTGACTTTATGTAATTGAAACTAAAACGGGGTCAATATCTCGCAATAATTTTTTTGCACATTCGGAGAACATCTAGATGTAACCGGTTCGCGGAAACACGACACGTTAGCAGTTTTTATATACAATGCAATTGTAAAAAAAACTTTCGCTATAAATGCATTTGAATGTCAAATTTGAATGTTGTTGACTAACTCCGGAAAATGTTATTACATAAAAAAAAAAAAAAAAAAAAACCGGCTTATTCGATAGGGTGAGTCTCCCATCGAGCGAGCCTGTGTGTTGATCCTTGTTTTTCGGATTTACACATGAGAGCACAAACAAAACCGCACTTTGTGTACATATATGTGTACGTAGCGAAATTTGATTTTAACATAGTACCTGCATACAATTCTGATTTGCAATTCTCCGAAGAGGATCTGAAAGCTGTGATAAATTAAAAATAAATAAACTACACGCGTCAGATACATATGTCAAAAAAATCCAAAAAAATATATATACATATATATACGTATACGTTATCGCGTTGTTACAGCGATGTCAGAGCGATGTCAATCGCGACGCGATCTGCAGCAGCAGCAGAGAGAGAGAGTAAGAAATACTCTTTTCCCGCGAACAACATCGACAACTGACTTGAGAAATGCGCCAGAAAGTTGCAGGGTGATTGCTTTTCCGCTTTTCCCATTTGAAGTTCGCGAGATCATTTTCGTTACCCTTCGTTCGTTCGGTCGATCGAATTGCGATACGCTATTCGCTCGGTCACAGCAAAAACGTCAAGTACGATTTATGGGAACGGCTCCTGACTTCTCTCTAGCTTTCTATGGCGTCTCCTTCCCTCCTCGAGATAATCGTCGAATGAATGAAAAGTGGGTTAAGTCTGTTTCTGGGAAAATTAAGTCGTTCGGGAAACTTTCGACGATAGTTCGCGTTCGCGGCGACGACAATGAGAATGACCAGAAAGCGAGAGCCAGAAGATCTTCGCGAGAAGTTTGTCTTTTACTCTTCCCGCACTTATATTTAATGTTACACACAGCAAAAGCGTGAAATTTAATCTAAATTTGTACACTTACTAGTTAACGTACGCATTTAAGATTTTGGCAAAAGCGTTAACTTGAATATAAAAGTTCTATTGTAGTTTAAAAGTTCTTAGTAAATTTATTCATTCACTAGGCAATGCATACATTTTCCCACGACTCGAGACTTCGTTTTCTCATTGCTCAAGACATTGCACGAAGTAAGTCAGTTTACAACTGAAGATTATAGACGCCTACAGAGTCTGGACCATCGCTTTCCGCACGCTCATTGGCACTCACATCTGTTAATTAATAATTCAATAAATATTGCAAAGTTTGCAAAATGACTTTTTTGTTCAGATTTGTGATCTATCTTCACATTTCGGTTGTGTCAACATTTTTCAGACACCCTGTATTGTATCTCTACATTTGTATCTCTGCAATGTCACTCAAGATTAATTCGTCTATTGTTATTGCTTGTTCGCTTATTGCGTCGGCATCTCTCGGTACGATTCCGATCACAAAACTTGCCACAAATGTTGACGAATAAGTGTATTTATGTTTTCGTCTTTGTTTCTCTCTCTCTCTCTCTCTCTCTCTCTCTCTCTCTCTCTCTCTCTTTCACTCCCTTTCTTCAGACGGATTACATGCTTCGTCGAACTCCCTGATATTTCAAAGGTGCCATCGAGCGGCATTTACGTAAGATACTCTCTACAGAAAGCAGCGAAACTTGGAGTTGGTCGTCTAAGAGAAGAGCGAGCAGAAGGAGTGCGCAGGGGCAATTTCTGGATGGCACATTGAATAGACCAAGTAGGACTTCAATGGCAAATATTATGTTAAATCTCTCGTGAATGGGACAATGCCGGCAGCGCCCTATTACCGGGGACTTAAACGCGAGTATAAGGTATCATATTAGAACCATATTGTTATATTGCGTGCGGGTAGGCTCGCCGTAAAAGGCGAGGGAGACTCCCGTGGGAAATATGTACTCGGCGAATCTTGAAAGTTCGCCGGGATGAAAAATTTATCCCGAACCGCGGCTGTGTTCAGCTCAAGAATCAGAAAGCGCGGGATGAGAGTCGAGGACTATGGGCGCCAAGCGCCCTAATGTCAACTTTAGGAATCCGTGATAATTTAGACACCTGTTAACTGTGTCGCTTAGTGTAGAAATAAATCAAAATTCTGTCCCGTGCATTTGATATACTCGTGTTTTTTGCTAGAATTTAACGTAACATTGTAATAACTGAATGTTTTTCTTTTACCTGTTTTAAAAACCTCTTCGGTACAGCGCTCGTTTGCCGCGTAACGTCGCTTGACTAGCCGCGAGCCGCAAGCAAACGTATTAAATTGAGAAATTGACAAACACAAGAGTTGATACAAAAACTACTTATAACGAAGTACGTAAGAACAAAAACAATCGAATGCTTTCGGCGATTGTCGACTATAGTCGACGCTCGGAATACATTCGGCGGCTGTCGACTAAAGTCTACGCTCGGCCGTACAGATACATTCGGCGTTCGTCGACCATAGTCGACGCTCGTTCTCGAGAGGTTTATCATCAGAGATAAAAAATGTTCTATATCCTCTCAGAAAAGATAAAATAAATCCAAGTAACTTTGATACAAATATTATTTTATTTAATATATTATATTATTTGATTTAAATAAATATTGTACGATTAAATGCCCGATGATCGAATCTAAACGATAATGTCAAGTTAAATTGGAAACGCGCGTTACGTTCCGGAACGTTTAATTCGGCAGTACACGACAGATCTCTATCGAAGTAATTATTCGGCGTGAATCCCGCTTGACGTCTCGCTGCGCAAGGACACGTATTCTCGATCAAAGTGCAAATTTGTACAAGCTGGAGTGGCAAACTCCCCGGACGCGCAGTCCCCAGCACCTGATGCTACAAGTGAAATAATAATAAGACCGATGCGCATTTCGTGTACACATCACGTCGGACCATCCTACTTCAGCATACAAGTGCGCACAACGCTGTTTTACATAGAGTTTTCGAAAGTAGAAACAGGCAGATTGAATAAACGGAGGGAATTGTGTGTAAAAAAAAAAAACTTTGTATATATACGATCGGTGAAGAAAAGAGAGAATTTACTTAAAAATAAATTTACTTCGTAGATTTTTACAAAGTATAATGCAACAGCGAACGAAAACGAAATTTCTAGAGATGATATTTTTTTTTCTTAGATTTAATTCAAACGCAACAAATTTTAATGTCGCAGACATAATTCCATTGTTTACAAAATTAGTTTTATACGTAATAGTATTTTTTATACACGTACGAAGAGAGGGAAGAAGAAAAATGCAAACTTCTTTGTAAAAAATAGTTCAAACAGACACGTACAAAGAGCTTGCCGAACGTAACGGCCGACAGGTTAATTTGCAAGTCGAAGGAAGTGACGGTTGCGTCTGTGTCCGCGCGCGTCTGTGTTCCTTAATGAGCGCGCGATAATAGCTTGTGACCGAGTAACGAGCCAGAGCCACGTGTCAAAGAAAAATGGGACTATAATTAATTAACATCGTCTTCGAGCGCGCGCATATATAATACGGATGATACACGTGATATATACGAGAGAGGAAGCGGAATAAATTTCTCAAAACTGCACACAAGTTGCGGTACGTAGTGTTGCCGTGAGTTAATAAAGTTTCGTTACCGTATCCTGAATAATTGAAAACAACGGAATAAGGGCTTCTCAAACATAGAGACGGTGATAATCATGCGGAGTGAGCGAGAAACGGGTCGGGGTTGTTGCTAGTCAAACGAAACAGCCCTTACACGCGCACTCTCACGCGTAATGAGACATGCACACCTCAGTTCATACATAAACGTGTATAAGCCGTTACTCATATTTTATAACCTCGGTGATAACAGAGGTAGAAAATGGCTGCTCACGCACAGTTGCACACATTTGTGCGTGATTTATGCCCGCAGAAGTTTGCCATGTGGCAACGTGTGGCAATATGTTACATAAACAATATCTCTCTTTTTTTTTTCAAACTTGGAAAATATTCCAGAGAGAGAGAGAGAGAGAGAGAGAACGCCGTCATGTAATGTTAATTTTATTAAATGGGTCAAAGTATTACAGCGTACGTATTTGTATTTATTTGTTTCGCGACGTACACGTGCACACGTGCGCATATATGGAACAAAGAATAAACTGCTAATGCAAACTCATTTTCTCTGTCATTGCAAAAATTACAATTCAAATTACAATATATAAAAAAAGAAAATACATTTGCCGTATTTATATGAGCGTTGTTAAAAAATCCGACGAGCTCTTTGTAAAATATTATATACACGCATGTAACGTATAAAGTCTATATTATTGCGCCGCCCTCGCGGTCTGATTGCGGGATCTGCAAGTAGGTAGATTCCGAGTTCGAATCCACATCTTCGGATTTTTCCGGGCCGCGGATCTCTTTCAGTCGAACTTACCGACTGAAATGCGAACTGAAACGGGCGTCTAATCAGACTTGCTGTACCAATAAAAAAAAGAAGATACGTATATCATGTTTAGCCGACTCGTATTTCTCAATTTTTGGAAAAGTTGTTGCTGCGAATAGTGCAAGTTGTGAGTCTTTATATTATTGCATCGTAGTAAATTATCAAGAAGCTTGTCAAGAGACAACTCGGCTTTTTCTTTTAAAAATTCTTCAAAGTTTACATAATCAAAAGATCAACTTTTAATTAAACAAGACGTCAGTTTTTTGTAACTTGAAAGAAAAGACAGTCCCACGTTTGCGTTCATGCGACACTTTTAATTCTTTGCCGGGGAAAAAACGCTCAATCAACTGTAATATCGCATATTTGCAAATATTCAAGTTGAAATCTCTTTATTTTTCATCGTTTCGTATGTTTTTTTTTCACAATAATAAACAATCATGTTTATGTTTCATCACGGAACTTTGTAAATTAAGAATGTTCGAGATGCAAAGCGCGATTTCTCATAACGTAGACAAACAACGCGCAAAAAAAAAAACTCTGATAAATTGCGCTTCGTTCGTTATTCGCTATTATGTGTTTTAATTTTATTAACTACAGTGAAATCATGCGTAAAACTTTCTGAATCGCGGCGGCCTTTTTATTCATGCTTTTTAATAAAATTAAACTCAACTATCAGTGCGCGCGTCTGTGCGCGCCCGACGCCAATGCAAATTGCGCCGGAAATGCTGATGAAAAGAGGCAGGAGCTGGGAGAGGGACGCGACCGGTGGGGTAGGGAAAAATGGAAATGCGATTTGCTATCGGACCGTGTAATTTTCCCAATTTAAATCTAATTCCCGATGCGACGCGATATATCGGGCGGCCTTGCATAAAATGTGTGTTACGACCTGCGGTGGGAAAAACGCACTGAACTTTTACAAAGTTCTTTTTGTTGTTCGCGGAACGACGTGTTTGCAATTACGCTGCACATGCTATTTACGTCGCGGCACGACGTAGCGCCTCATGGATGCACTGGCACGTTTCAGGCAACGGGGCTCCGTTTTTCGCTCTTTTTCCATCTTGTTAGGTTACGCGTCCTGTCGTTTATATCGTTAAATGCTAATCGGCTTATAAACAGCGTATTTTTGCGATAAATTGAAAGTAACGATATTATTGTTTCGAGTATTTTTTGGCGATTTTATTGCACTAACAAATTTACGTAGTTCTCAATTTTATTCCAGGATTATGCTAATTAAAACACCGTTATTCCAATAAAATTGTGTTTTATAATCGTGCATATTAAATTTACTGAAATTATACAAAAATAATTTTATAAAATTTGCGGACAATTGCACACGCGCAATTTGTATTATATATGTACTTCAAAACATGAAATCCCCCGCAGAAGTTCACATTGTCTTTCGGTAAACATCGTAACCTCTCGCGGACATCACTCTCATTATATACGTCAATGTAATAACTCGCTCGCTATTTCGGACCATAGCACGGCGTTGTTGGCAATCGATAATGGCGTTACGACAAATATAGACTCTGCACTCGTGCACCCTGCGCGTAATATTTCCCCGAAGTCGGTGCGGACAAACAAGACGCGAAAGATCTTTCCGTACAGAGCTACGAACGGTGACATCGCGATTCGCAATTTAAAAAGTTGGTTGGAATCTACTGTCGGAATTGCTGAGAAAATTGAAACAACCGATCAAGAGAGAGAGAGCAAGACGAAACAACGCGCACGTTAACGAGATTTGATTTGGAAATGAAGAACGTCGCGAGCAAAAATAGAAGAAAAAGATGTGGAAGATAATTTTTGCATTTTAATATATTATATTTTTTTTTTTTTTGACAAAATATAATATATTGCTATCTTTAACAATATACATTTATCATACGGTATTTTTCAAACTTGCATTAACGTAACTTTAAAACAAAATATTTCAAAACATCTGCTACTTTGACACATTGTGTTGTGTTACTGTATTGTTATCCGATATCCGAAGAGCGTTGCAAGAACAGCTGCAAATGGCTCTCATATACTTTTGCGACTTATGTAGGTGAAGCAATCAATATACTCGCTGGCGCGTGTCGCGTCGGCAGATAGCACTTGAAGAAAATGCACGGAAAAATCTTACGGAAAAATTTCCAAAAGATGCCGATAATGCAATCTCGATGTTGCTCGAACGACGTTCGGCAGATCGCGATAGCAAGAATTTTATTTTCCGCACTTTTCTCACGAGTATATATTGTCGTCGATTCAAAGCTCTCAGAGCCTTGCACTTGCCATGACTTTTGTCTAATTTAATAACGGTCTCCACAAAATTATACTCCATTCGAGAAATTAATAAAACTTTATTACATAAAACGGATATAAATTCTATTTTTTGTTCACGTACCTGTATTTCTGTCGCGTGAATTCGTGTTTGGTTTATCACTGAGAGAGAAAGAGAGAACGAAATGAAAAACATCGTTATCACATGCTTTTAGCTTTAACAGGTGAAACAAAAAGAGTTTTTTACGTCACATAGGTATATAACTTTATAAGCCACTGATATTTTGTAACACACGAGTTATTTTTCGTCGTCTGTACATTTATATCAGAAAATATATAAATATTTTATGTGTGATATACAAATGAGATACAAACTAATGCATTTTTATTTTAATATTCAAAATTGCATGTTTGTTTAATTCTAATTACTTAACAAGAAGATAATTACGTTCTCACGTGTCAAATTCTAGGTCATCACAAACGAAATAATAAAAAAAAAAAAAAAAACAAGTGATTTATCTGACGTCCAATTAAAAATTAGAATCGATCATTAATGTATTCGCACTTTTCGTTTCGATTAATCAACAATTTGCATATGATTTTTATCGAATTATTAAAATTACAAATGAAGTCCCACGTGGAAATACTGAATGTGTCCGTATTGAACAAATGCAAATTTAATTTATTTCGAACAAGAAACGTAGATCTGATTCTCTCGTCTAATTAAGGGGACGAAGCGAAAATGCGGAACAAATGTTGAAATACAGTTAATACACGATAAAACGATATGTCGAAATTCCGCATAGCGTGGAAACGCGAGATTGAATATTAAAACGTGCGTAAAATTTTGCGCAAACTGATTGAATGAATCAATTCCACAGCTCAATCTCTCTTTATCTATCTATCTATCTATTTCTGTGTACTTTTATCTAGTAGCCGTCTTAAAACGAGTATTTTCGTGCGTTCTCAGCAAGATGATGACTCCGCTAAATGTAACTAAGCGCGTCCACTCGGTCGATTTAAGCGTTTTTTTTTTCTCGGAGGAAACGTCGTTACCCGCAGCCGACAGAAATTGCCATTTGCGCGAGGCGCGCGGCTCCTTAATTAAAATCCTAGTTCACCACGTTGCTTCCGTAACTCTAACCTTCTCGCTTCGTAACATAAGTACGCTAACACGCTGTTCCGAGACGAAAAAAGCGCAAAAACATAATGTGACGCAAAGTTAGTTTTTTTTTTTTATATATATGTATAATTTACGAGAAGTATAATATCAAGGTTACCAAGTTTGGTCGTTGAAACGACTTGAAAATGTTGACTTTGCGCGCGTCAAGATAAAAAAAAATAAAAAATATTAAAAAAATAAAACACATTCAAAAAGTAAAAGAATTATAACTGTGAGCACAAAGTGAAAAGATATTTTCTATTGCTTTCGTTATCGCGCAAAAGCAATCTACAGAAATCCGGTTCTTCGGTACTAAAAGCTGAAAAGTTCGAAATGGGGGGGAGGAGAGAGGAAAATAATGCTACTCTTTTCATAGCTTTCGTATTATTCAGCCATTCGTCATACGATTCCATTGCGATCGCTGTGTGCGACGGACTCAATTGAAGATGCGCTAATAGATCGTTCCTTCCCGATGAGAAAGTTTTAGAATATTCACAGAATTTCCTCCGACCATTTCAAAAGTTTTCCATCCGATAGCAGCTGGCACGTTCGATAACTCGTCATACGACAAGTCGTAATAGATGCCGCGTACCGTAATAGCACGGACGCTATCACGAAGTTGGAACTGTTTCCGCGCGATTAATCGAAAGTGCGTTCAATCGTGCACGCACTAATCTCCCTTTAAAACTATCTCCCTAATGGGTGCGCACGGCCTCCGCACCGGCGCGACGTGTTTCTAAAGAGCGTGACACGTTTCCCTCGTGTGTCCCAACGTCCTTAACGTGCGGTCTCGCGCACGTGCAGGTTGGTTCGTACATGCCAGTAAATATGTACCTATCCCGCGGAACAGGACGAGCACGTAAATAACGTCGAAGAGGGGCTGACGATATTCTCGCGCTACCGTGTGCATGTCGTAAATAACTAAGGACAAGAGACAAGATTTGCGAAGGCGAACCGCCCTTACACGTTTCAGCCTTTAGCCAAGTCTCACGCTCGATTTAAGAACATTAGAATATTGGATATGATCAACATATGAGAATTCTCTGTTTCACAGGAAATAGCAAAGATTGCGCAATGGTGTGTTGCGTGTCGTGCGCGTGCGTGTGTCTGTTTCTGTTTGTGTTCGACTTCGTAGGTCGAACTTGTTGCAGTTAGCACACGCGTATGTATGTTTTAAACTTATTGGCAGGAAATCGCGTTCCCAGTTTTTTCGTCGCGGCGCGACATAAAAAGAGAAAAGGTTAAACGTCGCGAAGATTAAACGAAGATTAGCGAATAAAACATTGTTGTGTCGAGTGTAAAATAAAACCAAATATATATACGTACAGTTTTTAAATTAACGGTAGCTTTTTTATTATGTTATTGATGAAAGCGTGTTGTGCACGCGTAACGATAGAAAAACGTGATCTTCAATTGCACTTAAAAAAAAAAACCCGTAAGATTCATTATCGATATAACGTTAAGTCGGCGAAAGACTCGGTTGTGAAACTCGTCGTGTATTGTGCGAAGATAACGAAAGAGAGTGTGTATCCGTGACGGATAGTGAAAATCTAATGTGGCGTAAAGCGGAAAACTTATTCAAGCGACGGAGAGCAAAATGGAATAGCGCCGATTCAAACGAAACGGAATAAAACAGCGACGCGCGAGGATGCGACCTGATTTAAACGGACGGAATCTCAATAAACACGAATTCTCAGCATATGTGGCGGCCATTTATAAAGAAAAATTCTTTCATAAAAATCTTTTTAGCCGAGCGTATATACGTTATACACATATGCGATTGATGACGATAAGGTGCAAGAGTTTTGTAGGATGCAGCGTCGATTTTTCAAACGAAAACGACGCTCGCAAGATTATTGTGATAACGGGTTTATTTTGCGAGCGTGCATCAAGCATGTGGAAAATATAATGCCGTCTGCTCGGGGGGAAAACAAAGGACGATGGCACCGGCGTCGTTTTAATGAACTTGGTCTTTAAAGCGCCTGTCAAATCCATAATTTCAACGCGAGTTATATTTACGTTATATCGCCATTGTATCGTTTGGCTATTGTTTAACAACACACAAAAAAAAATTTAAATATCACGAAACAAAAACAAAACGAGAAAGTTATATGAGCCTCAAATTACGACTAGGATTATTAGCGCTTCGCAATCTGATTCTACGATCATAGATTTTGCGTCGATTGCGAGAGATCAATAAAATATAATCCGAGACAAATAAATTTAAACTAGAAACTAACAAAAACCTCTTGAAATCGCTATCGATACTTCGACACAGCGATAGGCGGATCGACGTTGAACAAATGTGCGCACCGCGCATTCGACATTCGCGCCGTGCCATCCCGGCGCATTGTGTCACATCGCGTAATAATAAAAAGACTGCGTTAAGGTAAAGCACGGTTGAATTTAATATTAACAGCCTCTGTACCTTCGCGCGTAGCGGGCTCGAAATTGCCGCAGGATATTTTAGACAAAACTCGATTAGTAGGTGGAAGTTCTATGCAGCGGCGTCTGCGCCATTATTGTGAAAGCCACGGCGGGAAAGTACCTGCGACGACAAGAGCTACCTCCGTGTTTAATTAACGTGCATTCGAAGTGGCGCGTGAGGGTTACTTTACAACCGGCCATTCATGCTGTCGCATAGAAAGAAAGAAAAGGAGAAAGAGAGTGTAAGAGAAGGAAGAAATACGCGGCGTAAAAATTGCATTTTGTTACACCACGCTGCACCACGCGCAGCGCGTTTTTTCGTTTGTGTGCGTATAACGCGTGTCCCGTCGCGATTTCGAATAAATATTATCTACTATAAAACATCACAAATCCATATATTTATTCGCACGTCCCGAAGTGGCATCGCGAGATGAACGTAATTATCGTACGTAAAATGTGTGTGTGGATGCGTAAAAACGGCGAAAAATGAATTTTTTTTTCTCATATAGCGCGAGATAATCCACCGCTTTAGCTATCTACACCGATTAAGGTCAGGTCTTATCGTTATAACAAGTCGCCATAAACTGGACGTTTATCGCGCTATCGCGACGTGAGCTAATAATGTTTAAACCGCTGACTAATAAAAATTCAAAGGGATACAGCGCTGCTAACTATTTATTGCTCTTCCAATTTGCTGCTATGAATGTGATATTACTATCGTTTTTTTCCCAGTTTATCTCTCTTAATGTAAAAGCTGCGAGATTGCACCGATACCGGAGGTTAGATTCGAAAATTTATTTGAGATAAGCATCAAATATCTTTCTTAGATTTACACACACACACACACACACACACACACAAAATACTAACTACTGCAAAAATATTTTTAAAGCTTTTTTGCCAAGTTTTCTTTTTGTGTCTTTCGACACACATACATATTTGTACGATACAGAGAGGATAAAATTTTTCTTCTTTCTACGAGTTCACCTTTTCAATTTTCTACGTTTCCCAAGCCAGTGAGCATCGAAAGAACGTTGCTTTCACGCTTTCTTTTTCTATCGAAAGATTTTTACTCAAATTCGTGAAACAAAGAATTCTCTTTCTCTCTCTCTCTCTCTCTGTCTCTGTTTTTTCTTCTAACTCTTTCCAGCGTGAATCTGTACAGACTGATATTGCATTATAGATAAGGTAGCATTTACGTCAGATTTATCATAAAAATTAGTATACCGTGTACGCTTCGCGTACTGATGTATAAAAAGAAAAATTGCAATTTTTTGTGTGCGCAACATAACCGTAATATAAGCTACAGCTGTGCGAAGTTAACCATATTTGCAAGTGGAGTACTGACGCAATTAAAACTGCTCGAACAATTTGTTTGTTTTGGACAAACTCGGTTTTGGAGGATGGATAAAAAAACAAATGTAAGTGTAAATGTAAATGTAACTAGTGGACAAATGTAAGCGAATAAGTAACGTAAAAAATGTATGCAAATACCAAAGCACCAACGTTACACCGTTGAGCAAAGCTGAGCGTGCCGGAAACTTAGATTTCTGTGATGATTATAACTCTGAATTAATGAACGGTAATAACGCTTAAGCTGAAAGCATACCGATCTAATACTCCGGTCGAGTTCCACATTTCCGATAATGCGAGTGCATATCCTAGATACGTGGCGCAAGCTACTCATGAGCGAATTATAATTGGAAAATACTCCGGAAAAATTGGAAACTAGTTCACAGTCGAAAAAAAAAAATAGTTTACGCATGTTGCGCACAAATATTTGTTTACGCATAAACTTGACAAAGACAAAAAATGTTTGGGAAATACTTTATTAAACGGAGTATATAAAATTTATGCACAACGAACACATTACACCTTCGCGCATATAATTCACAAATATAAATTTTAATGAAATCACAAAGAAACAATATACGCGCGTCTACCTAAACAGAAGTTTGAATGTTCAATATACGTGTCCGAAAATATATATTGATGAAAATGCACGAAACTTGTTACTGATATGATCGCATGAATTATTTCATCTCGTTTTGTTTAAAGCAGGATTAATGAAGTTTTAAACCGTTCCGCCTAAATAATCATTGGACCAAATTATAATCTGATGAGTCGAAAGAACAAACTAATCTGCGTTTCGAAATTAATCTTGTCTCCTGATTGAAATACGTCGCTGATCAACTTCGTGCTCGATCGGTGGCAGTTATTAAATTTACGTAGACTGCGCACGGCAAAACGCGTACGTACATACATACGTCGTGTGTCATATCGATTGTGTTTTCGACGCAGTAACGCACGGCCGGTTAAATAATCGAATATTTGATTAAGCAATTTTAATAATGTAAAAATGTAAAATATATAATAAATATAAATCCGATCGAAGTACAAATGTATAATGACCGTTACAAACTCATGATAAAAAACTCATGATAAAGTTTATCTTTTTGAGAAAACAATCGTATATTTATATCATTAAATATCTTTGTGTAAATAGCGCGAGATTTACTGTGTAATTGTTGTTTGTCTCTTATCATTTGACACATTTTGTTTTGACTGTTTTTTGATATTTGTCAAGAGCTTTCGATGTAACAAACGGTCTTTTGTGCAATAAGAAAAAAAAAAGAAGATTTTGAAAAGACGTCGGAGATTTGCGAAAAAAAAATGTAGTCGGTCGCTAGAGACATACTCGCGCGACACATTTTAAGATTAACTTAAATACAAAACCTCAAAGACAATAGTACGTGAATCTTATCTCTTGCTCGTCCATTTCCTTCTACAATAAAAACCAGGACAAAAATTCGAAAACATCGCGTTGAGCTTTGTGAAGAATCTCCAGGCGAGTTTCTAAAGAATGTTCTCGCTGGCCAACGATACACACACTTTGTATCCGCGAAAAAAAAAAAAAAAAAATTAAAGATAATACAAAAGAGCTCAAATTACCTGGCGCGGACTTCACTTTTTCTTCTTCACCGTACCGTGAACGCGGTAAAATTACGTTGTGTTTATTATATAACTTATCTTAGGAAACAAGAGCGCGCGCAAACTTTACCGGAATAAAGACAAAAGTTTTCAGCAAGAAGAGATTGCAGCAAAAGTGATCGAACTATGCGATGTTGAGTAAAATACCGCATGTATTCTTTGATGACAGGAATCTTTGTTAGTACCGCGATAATAACCTTAACTTGTTTCCAGTCTTTCATCGAGCCCAAACAAGAACAACTCTGCCCAAACAACAACTACTCAGACATTTAACTAATCTTAACGTCATCATCACGCTCGCGCGTTTTTGAAAAACTTTTGTGGTGGATCCGCGACAAAATCGTGTAACGTTGCGTAATTTCTAATTTCTGCCGAACGCACATTTTAATCGCAAAATCGTTCAGTATATAACTCAAAAATGATAAATGCAGGTTAAAGACGTTATGCGTTTGCCAAATATTTCACGTCGAAAACGCGCGTGTTAAATCTACTTTATCATAAGTAGTAGCTCCTCGCTCTCGGTACGTCACGCCAACATTACCTTCTCGTTTATGGAAGGATTAATGTCGCGTTTACATGGCGCATGGTTAATATGTGCGCGTTTACCCGACGTGAAAGCTGCACGTACGTGGGATTGACCGTGTAAACGGTGCGAAAATAATTTGCGGAGCTTCACGAAGAAAAGCGTTCCGGTGTTCTTCAGACTTCACTTACCGTTACACTCTTATCGCTTTATTTATACAATATTACAAATTTGTTGCACCTGCGAAAGATACCGCAAAGAAAACTTCGAGGTTTTCTCTCGAGAAATAATGACGGTTCGCAGACACTGCAGTTGAATTAGAGATCGTATTCTATTATCTTTTCGCGCGCGACGACGTGTTTGCAAAAAAGTCTGTGAAGATAATAAAATAATATTTTTGTTGCATTCTGTTTAATCGGTAATCCTTTCTCAAGAGAACGTTTTGATGGAAATTTAATAAAAGTGTCATTTAAATCGAAGTTAGTAGTTGAATTAGTTTTTTATATTAAAATACGCGATCAATTGGTTTTAATTAGCTCACGTGGTAATTGTACTTATTTATTATGATTATTTATTTATTTAAAGAGAGTATTACTTCGTAATTGAAAATACCAGCAAGAACAAAAGTTTTAAATCGTACAGAATAAAAATTTTGGAAAAAAACTAATAACAAAACAGTATCTTCATGAACAATTCAACAAGAGAGAATGCATAATTTTAAATTCAATGATGTACCAAAAGAGCAAAAAATGCGTTATATGCTAGAATATTTGTCTTCTATTTTTTAATAATACAAATGTATTAAAACTGAAAACATTGAAATGTGTTTTCAGTTGCCGCACCTGCTGCATAAATAAGTACCGAATACCGATATTAGTATAAATATTCAGTTGTTATAAGTGTTTTACGCAGTTATAAATATTTTATGATGCTCTTTTTCGCGCTTTTTCATTATTTAGGGAATATTTTCTATCTCCAAATAGTTGAACTCAATATCCGATACCATCTTTGGTATCCGATACATATAATAAAAATGACAATTTCCGTCGCATAACTAATTGCTTAGAGATTTAAGCAAATAAATAAATGAACAAAAAGTATTTATATTTCACGTTAGAATTATGGTCTCCGCATGTGTAACATTGTTATTACTTCTAAGAAAGTTTCGACGTCGATACTCGGTTTAACTGAAGAGTGAAGTTCCGTTACTTCCATACCGGGATGCAATCATGCGCTCGAGAATCGCGCCAAATGCAGGTCGCATGTCTATTCGCGTTGCTCTATGACTCGCGGTTTCGATAAACCACACGCCGGGACACCTATGTCGCACGCCCGCAATGGTATTCGTGACGTGTTTCGTACCACATGTGGCGCGCGCGCATTCACGCTATTATATAATATTCCTCTCACACACACAGTTCGCCGAGAGTATAACACCAACGAAGCGGGGTGAAAAGTGGTGCGAATTGTGCGGGAGTGCGATGAGATTCGTCTTGTTATTTAAATTTTCAACATTTAATGCCGCGTCGAAAATCATTCGGGCACCGCACATGAACTCGTCGCGCGCTAATATTGCATTGCGTATACAAATAAAAAGAACGAGTTTTTGCCATCTTCACGTAAATCTCAAGCGATCAATCATTTCGGACAGAAACTTTTAAAATGCAGAATTTAAAAAAAAAAAAAATTCAGAACCTATAAACCAAACTTATATAATTTAAGTTTAAGAAATTAGAGTTTAAATTGTTTGATTCCACAGCTCTTTCGATTCTTACGAGTTCTGCAAATTTTACGGTTCAATGATTTTTTCGGTGAACTCGATTCTCGAATTCACGCACGCAACGAAAAACGAACGGTGCGGTGAGTATTTGTGTTTTTATTTTGTTTTTAATTTTTTTAGTTTTTTGATTGGTTTTTTCGAGACCCGTAGTAATCGTTATTTTGATAATATAATTTTTTATTGACAAATACAACATATTGAAATAGTTATTTGTAAAACAGTAGTAGTAACACACGTGGTAACACCACAATGGTGGACAGATTTATCACAGAAAAGAAACAAAAGAAATCGAATTTCTGTTAGTCGCATTTTTCAACCGAAATGTCTGGCTAAAATCAATCAATCTGAACAAACTTTTGAGAACGCATATGAGGTTTCGGCAATTGTTTCGACATAATAAGTTTTACATCCGCTTTCGATGCGTTTTCACAAGTATCGTACAAAACTAAATATATACAATACGCTCTAAAAGATTTCGATATATCAAATCTCGTGACCGCAAAAACACGTAGATTAAAAGAGTTAAAATAGTTTTTGACTCAGACGCGACGAGATTTTCAATTAAATCGCCTCGCCCTGAGGAATGTCTCGCCAGGAAATTCACAGAATGTTATATTCTCGCTGTTTCGTCGACGCGTGTTCCGCTTTTCAACACCGTTTCTCTCTACGGTCATGACACGGGAAACGGGTTCGCACTGCTTAACAAGGTTTGTCGAATTTAATTACATCACTATAGCTCTTGGTGACTCTTTTTCTACGCTTGTCTTCGTTACAATATTATTGGTCTCATTTTTCGTTTTCTCGAACATAAAGCGTCCACGAATATTAGTCAATATCAGTCTTTCTTTTTACAAGGCATACGTGATGATTACGTTTCTTAAAATGGCGTTTTACGTTTCGCAGATTGATCAGTAATTTCCCGTAAGTATGATATACCTGGGCATTATAGAGAAGCATTTAAACCGGTAATCCTTTAGCGCCGGAAAATGATCATTATTGCATGTGAGTCGAATGTGAACGTGAAGTTGTGGCATATTTAGGTTAAGCGTGTTTCGATAATTGTTATGGCGATTACACCGCAAAGAGAGGAGAATAGAGCATACATCATTAGTCCAATCATGCTAGTTGATTCTTTAATGAAGGAACTTGTACGTATGCGCGAGTTTTGTGCTAATTAACAATTATTTATTAATTAGTTCTGCAGAAGATTTACATGCATTTGAGTTTTACGTATTAAAACACAGTTTTAAATGTTGCTTAAAAGTTTTAAAAATATAACTCACATCACACTTCATGTGTAAGTTGTATTTAAAACTTTTTCACACAACACTTTTTTTCTATTTCCTTATGAGAAAACCGAGTTTAATCGGGTGTGCTTAACAATTCGCAAACTTCGAATATTCATTGTTAGAAATAATGGCGTCGTAAAATTGTGTGAGATTCATTCTGTGCATGCATTCAATCAAAAGTGCTGTGGAAAAGCGCAGCGTACGGTAAACTCGATTACCGGGACGTTATACATACAATCAATTTTCAAGTGCGTAACATGTGACGAAGATGTGTTTACACAATTTTAAGTAATCGATTAACTCCTCGGACATCGCTCGAACTTTTATTATCTAGTTTCGTTCCCGTTTTTCCTTCGTCTTTTTCCCTCGGTATCTTATCTCTTTGCTTTTACTAGTTTTTACAAAATGTCTTATTTGTCTGGAGAAAAAGTCGAGAACGATGCTACAAAACACACAAAAATTTCAAACTCTCTCGGTTCCCCAAATGGTTTTGTATTAATTTGCGTCACTATTTCGAATATCGTGCAATGTTGATGGTGAAATTTATGTTGCATCAGATTGTTCGTATATCGATTTTATATTCTTTGACCTCTCTCCGTACGTTCATATATTTCTTCCTCTCGTTGCGTTTAAAAGACTTTTATACTAAAAAAAAAAAAAATATCTGACAGATTTGATACAAATGAAGTTTTTCATTCAGAAATTTCTAAAGTGTAAACGCTGTAAAATAAACACTTTATTTCCTGTTGTGGTTTTGCGCATTGTGTTAAATAATATCGTTCCAGCCAAAATATCCCCGGCATCACCTTGATGAAAGCACGCTAAAGTTGTGTACAACGTTCGCGAAAGCAAATATTTTCACGCAACGTATTCTCCTGCTTGCCGTTCCGATTTTGCTCGACTTGAAGGATTTATGCATCGGTCGATTATCACGTCCTGAATCCGCTTGAAATTCGCTCTGGAACGCTGCGCCATTGCCGCGAGCAGAAATTTATGCAGCTGCAGATTATCGTTGATCCTACAAGAGCCGACGAAACGTGCAAAAACATCAGTATGTGTCTGAGAAAGCTGGAGATTAATTAGATGTTTCGCGGGTAGATAAGACCTCATAAATGCTCTAGCGCTTCTCTAATAGATACATCTACACTTTCTAGGAGTAATAACATAAAATACATTATATATAATTAAATATTTTTTTATATACAGCACAACACAGGCGCAAGCTATTATTGTTTTTATTTTAACGTGTAGTGTCAATGAACACAACTGTCACCGCGATGACAGCTAATATATACGTCTTACAAACCATATAATACACATGAAGTACAAATGAGAGATATCAGAAATAACACATGAAAATCAAACTCAAAAACTAAAAAAAGGGAAGAGTGGAAAAACAACACGTAACAAGGAGAAGTAGAGAAACACCATATGACTAAAGTCACGTGACAAAGAAAAGAGTAAAAACGAGAGTATTATATATATCATATATAATATTCTATATCTATATATAATACACACACACACACACACATATATATATATATGTATATATATATATATATATACCGTAATCACGTGACCAAAGTCAGTGACCCCGCCAAAGTCGCGCGACCGAGGTCAGTAACCCCGCCAAAGTCGCGCGACCGAGGTCAGTAACCCCGCCAAGGCCGCGCGGCCGGGTCAGTGACCCTTCTCACCAAAGTCGCGCGGCCGAGGTCAGTGACCCCGCCGCGGTCACGCGACCAAGATCAGTGACCTTACTGTAGTATGTAATACTACAGTACGACTCGATCAACCAACCAATCGGCAACGCGGAAAGGAGACAACAATAAATGCGATACATTCGACTCAAAAACGCGCACTTTGCGGTACACATGGATTTTTAAATAAAAGATTTGGTATTTATATTAAAAAAATAGCAATTGAGATAAAAAATATTTACATATTTTCTCCGCATGGGTGGAAAAACATTTTGTGTATTTTGAGTTATTAAGTACACAAACTACACGTAAAAACTAACAACTTTTATGTAACAGAGAGGATCATATACAAATATAATATAGCAGCGCGCGAGAGTAGTTTGAAAAATATAATTTATTTTATCACAATTTTTGTAAGCTGTACTTTGAGGTCGTCCGTAAAGTGGTCGGATCAGCAAAGCGGCAGTACCGCTTATTACTATTAGACAGGTTCATTCGTGAATTTCCGGACAACGCCGCAAGCGGTAATTTCCGCCGGCGGAAGCAGATCCGATTACAACTATACGTATATAAACTAAGCGACCGAGAAGAAACGAAAATGTATACAAATTTCAAAAGCGTATCTCTTCTGCATTTCTCTCTTTTTCATTTTTATAAACTAGACATAGATAGATAGACAGATGCACGTTGCTTTAATATTGAACTGTCACACAACACATTTCACAACAGTTCAACTCGTACAAAGGAAGTTGCGGAAAAAAAAAAAAAAGAAATAATCAATATTACGAGAAAAATCTCGACAGAAGTTTTACACACACGTTTTGAGAAAGAAGATAAATAAATCGTAGAATTTACTGATCCAAAGATAATCAAGAAAAAAAACGGGTTTATTTTAAAGAAGCACATAAATGTCTTTGCTTGAAATAATGTTTATAACAAATGTTTTTGAGCTTTATTTTATCATAATGCACGAGCAATTCGGTTTTACGTTTTATTTTCTGAGTGCATTCTACTGCTGCGTGTTCATTTCTTTACGAAGAACGATAATTTGGCGAGCTAATTAAACGACCGCGGAAAAAAAAGTAGCTTTCGCTCTTTCCGCGAACGTGAAGCGAAGAAATATTTCATTGGGTTACATTGCTGCGTAGCCTGTGTCTCAGTGTAATTGCTCTTGCATCGCACGGCTGTTTATTTAATCGCGGCAATCCCCATCTCTCTAATAATATGAAAGTGCGAATCGCAGAAACCGTATGAAACCAATTAAAATATAATGTAATCTATTCTGCTCCGAACTTTACCTCGATGCCGCTTATGTGAAACAAAACAGATAATTACGCCCCTTCGCATTTAATCCTTTTATGCTCCCGTTTCCCGTTTTGTTCATTGATTTATTTAGGATGCGCTCTTTACATCGAAACAAGAAGGACAAATATTTATCGTCAATGTTTAATACAACGTTTAATACAATTGGGAAATAAACAATAAATCATTATTGCATCCGTGAAAAATAAAACTATTTTCCAAAAATTATGTGTGCCATTAGGGACGTTTCTCTTCCCGTTGACGTTCGATGTAACGAGAATGTTTATGTTTTAGAATAGAAAATAAATGAGATTTTAACAAATTTTCATTTTTAATTCAAAAGATAAAATTATTTCCCGCCAGTATATTGTTCAACGTCAATCACCTCATGTTTTACAACGTAGCAAAATTTCAAACTCACAAGAGTTGCAGAGGACGTAATTGCGAACGAAATACGTCAATCGCTACGAGACACGGTTGCCTCGTAGCGTGTTTTATCCGAGCTCTCTTCTATTGCAGAAACTCCAACCAAGAAAGTAAGAAGCGCGAAAGACGTTGTCTTAATAGATAATCAGTTTCTGCAGCATCCAGAAGTGATAGACGGTGTGTTTAATTAAAAGAAGAATCGTGACAATAGCTCGCGACGAGACGGCAACCCGTCGGAAAACGCTACACAGGACTCGCGTAAGCATTGTCGCCAAGACGGGAACTTTTAGATCTCTAGAAAGATCTAGCAGCGCGTTATCTTACCTCAAAGAAAGTAATTTTCTAGCTTAGCCAGCCGTTTAACGATCCGAAGATTAAACGCCTCGTTCCTCGACACTTTGTTTTGGCGATTATCGCAAATCGCCAATAAACAGAGCGTGACATCGCAGTAAGACTGTCGTCATCTCGACTGCAAGGAACGGACGCGACTACTTTGTTTCTTTCGTCTCTCCGTGCCATTTCTCCGGGCGACAAGAACGATAGCGCCAGCACAGCGTCGTCTCTGCGGATAAACGTTCGTCCACACAAGCTATAACGAAGAGAAGATAGTTTAAGTCTGACTTTTTTGTCAAACAAACTGTCATGTTCAGAACATCGTCATAAGAAAAGTAAATTTTCTCTCTCTTTCTTTCTCTCTCTCTCTCTCTCTTTGAAAAAGAAAAGTGAACACGTAGTTTTAATACAAATTCCAAGATGTGCTAATTGTCGGAAACAAGAAACTTACGGCAAAAGAAAAAAAAAATAGAAATGTAATTAAAAACTGAGACACATTTAAAAAAATAGAAATGTAATTAAAAACTAAGACATATTTACGTATACAAAGAGGATTGCGTGAAAATTTAAATAGAAAAAGGATGTATTTTCAATAGCGAGAGAAAAATTCCTTTTTTCTTTTTGTTATTTATATTTATTTTAATATTTTGATTTGAGTAGATATATTACAGATTGATTTGAGTAGATATAGGTATTACAGATTGATTACAATCTCGTAGCAGAGTGAGATTTATCACCTTGTAATGTTCTATCGACCAACATTTACTAGTCATTGTAAACTCGCTAAAAACATTCTAATTGATGCGGGCGAGTAATTCTAAACAGCTAGTTTGCGGGCGGGAGTTTCAACGCAATATCGATCGATGCCGCAAAGTAATGTAAATGTGATGAGTTCCCGACTATCCGGCATGAAAGTCGTATTGCTGTCGAAACTTTCGTGGCGATCGGTCATGAACGTGGGATCGCGGGAAATGCTTCAACACACAGCGAGTTTCGTTCAACTCCGTTCCAACTTCTGTCTTGATTAATTAGATCAGACAAGCCTAAATATCTGTGTGTGTGCAGAGAAAAAGTTTTATACGATAAATAAAATGTAAAATAATCAATCGGCACAAAATTCTAAATTGCAATCTTTTTTTTCTTGATTGCAATTATATTTATTGTTAAAAATATATTTACAATATTTGTATTCAATAACATAAATGTAGTAACATGTGATAAGAGAGATGGAAATTTTTCTAAAATCAATAAAATCAAATTTACATATGAATATTATCGGCAATAAATTGGGGGAGAGAAAATAAATTGATTTAAATTTCTTCGTAGACTCACATTCATTCCGGCAGTCAAAATTAATTCATTTTTATCATGTAGTGTACACTTCTAATGAACGCACAAGAACTCTCATACGCGATTTTAACGGAGCTAATTGAACGCTAGCAATTAATCCCATTATGTTTAATATAAATGAGTTGCGAAATTTATCTGATTGCTTAATTATAAATCGCGCATTTAGATTCGTCGCGGATCATTCGGTGCGCATCTCTCTTCGTCGTGTTCTCTGCTTCGATTCCGTTCCGGAGATCGTAAAAACGAAACGTGACGGACTAATGAGATTCAGACAGATGAGAACAGTCGCCACAGCTACGACAAAACCGTCGCTTTTGATATCACATACGCTCGCACGACCTTAAATTATCCCGTTAACGAGACTGTTCCTTCTACTGTTAATGTTAGCAGTGCGTGAAATTACGTCTGTGTCGGCTCGCAAAAGAGGTGCGAGCTCAGAAGCCCGGCGGCCACGTCGCGCTGCAACAGCATGTGTAAATTTCTTTTGTCGTTGTAAAAATTGCGACGCCAGTTTTTGAAAATGAATGCGGCACAAAAATGACATCTTCGCGTAAAAACGTACATTTGTCAGCCACTGAGTAACGAGGCAATAAGTTTTTTTTTGAAGATTATTAAACCACTCCGTGGCAGCGAGTAGACGTTATCTCTGCGAGCAATTAGTGTTAACGGTGCGTGAAATTGGCTTTCACATCGGGTGTAAGGAGAAACAAATTTACAACTGTTGTAAGCAAAACAAACGTATATCTCCAATCGCGACAGCATCCTCGAAACGATACTGCGCTTGAGGATGCTTACGAAACACTCGAGCGCAAATGAAACTCACGTTCTTTCAGCGGTGCGAAAATAATGTCCGTGTAAAGACCCTTTTTCACGCTTTATCAAGTGCAAAGTAAACCGAAATTGTAAAGTCCGGTATTTACCAATGACATAATGGCTGCGGTAGACTCCAGTCTGAAATTTCCAGAACTCTGTATTTTTTCTTCTCTCACAGCGCACACGCGGTTGAAGTTGATAGGCGTTTACAATTGAATTACACACGGAAAAATGCACACAGAGCATGAAAATTATGCAACCAAGGCCAAGATTATTAATATAAATCTTTCGTATTTTCTTTCCTCGTGAATCTTTCATGGAAAGATTTAATTTAGCGAGAGAGACTGTTAGCGGAGTTTGTTAATTATAGAAGTGTGTACACCGAAAAAGGTTTCTGACGAATAAAACTTTCACATTAAGCTCACAAGTAAGCTTAATTTGACTTTAATTAGTTAACGGTGATATTTACTTTACCAAAAATAATTTATAATTAAATTACTGCGCGATATTTTCAACGCACTGACAGTTGAAAATTGAAAATATATTAATATATTTTTGACGTAAGAAGAATCTCTTTTAAAAAATAACATTTCCGTAAGCAAGCTTGTCTCAGCAATTTTTAATTATAGTTAACAGTTTTTCAATTCAATTTTGCACTTTTGTTCAGAGAAAAGAATTTTCTATAACAATTTGAAGAAAAAAATATTACGTCTATTTTTCCCGTGGACCAACAACGTGCAAGAAGCACTATTACCCAGTGGCTTGTATTTGTTCGTAACACACAACTTCATCAAATTTGAGCGTTAATCAGTCTTACACAAAATCATCTTCTAAGCACTTGCTTCGCACCGAAAGAGATAATTTCCTGTAGTCGTCGAAAAACTAGTTAGCGAACTAATTAGCGAAATATCTGCGCAATTATCTTGATTTTCGCAACTTATCGCGCGCGAAATTATCACCGCATCAAGAAAATTAAATCAAATTGTAAGAAAACGTGGCGTCGCGCATGATCGTGCCTGGAAGATCCACGACGTTTCTTTTTCCCGCTTCTTTCCCGTTTCGGGAAAAAAGTAGCTCGTATCCGTAAAATTTATGTTCGCGCGGTATATATATATATATATAGTACACATATATATACGTACATATATATATATATATATTGAGGTAAATATTGTTAGCAAGCGGCAAACGATTGCGGGGCATCTAATTTAACAGAGATATTGCGGCTGCCTCGGCGGGGACTGCGATGTATCGCGCGCGAAAAGCTGCAGCTTCAATAAAGCAAAGTTTGTGCAGGTCCCGGGGTGGAAAAAAAAAAAAAAAAAAGAAGGTACACGGAGTGGGATAATAGGAATCAGAGAGAAAATCGATGATATACGGCCGCGCGACTTAACCCAATTTTTTCGCCACCCGCTATCTGCGAAATTTATCGGCGAGATAAAGCCTCTGCGCCGCCGCCCGCATATACCCCGCGCCTTCCGTTCGTTTCCCCTCGTTCCCGTGCTCGCGAACGTAGCCCACCGCTCTCTGCGGGCGGTCGCTCTGAGTGGACGATCGAAGCCAAGAGACAGGACAGCACCGATCTAATGAGGGAAAATCTGGTCTGGCTAACCTTTGAGTGCCTGCGGCCTCGTCCGTCGTACGTTTTACTGCGCGACACATTAACGAATGGTTTCACCTCGACGTCGGCCGATTTCATCTCTAATTTAACTAATGCGTTCCGCATTTTTCTAATTTCCACTTGACGTGTACAAGACGAGCAATTACATCGCAATAGCTGGCTAATGTTGCACCTTAACGTCAAACAAATATAATATAAATACATAAGTATATAATTGTTTTTGACGCAACACACGATATATTGTATTCGTTTCTCCAAGCAAATTTAAGAGATAATTTATGTTTAAACAACAGACACACTTACATGTTCCAATAAACTTTTTCTCTCAAACTTTCTAATGTTTTTTATATATCGATATATTACAAAATAATGTTATAATATTATAATATTATAATTATAATATTATTATAATATTTGAGAAAGAGAGATTTGCAGCGACTCTAAGCAGCACTAACGTTCTTTATATTATCGTACAATATACGCGTGTGTATGCTCTCGCGAAAGAAAGAACGGAACAAACGCGATTGAAATCCTTTTTATACGCAGACAGCGATCTTCTCGTTAGCGGGCTCGTTGTTTTAACTTTCAGTACAAGCGTTCCTACTTTCTCGTTTATCCACTTCTCCCACTTCGTTCTACGGATTTTCGGAGCTTTCGGACCGTCGTCCTCTGCTTACGTAGAGCTTATCGTGCCAGTGTTCTCAACGAAGAGGATTTTTCTCAGAGATACGAACGGGAGCGATCAGTTCCCCGCGCGCAACTTTTGGCCGCACACATTTCGGTCCATTTCCTCGGATCATTTCTTCCTAACGTCAGCCCGATCTTTCTCGATTTCCGTCAAGTTCAACCGCGCGAGGAAATAAACCTCACACGTCGAACAATTCGTAGTGATGTTAACTACAGGCGCGCGCGTTTGCTCCTTTTGTGTCTCTCACATTACATACATCAGATTATCGTTATATCAACTTTTACAAATTTTACTTTTTTTTTTATACCTCCGTTGTTTTTTTTTGTGATAAATCTTTTATTTTTCACATCTCTCGATTAGAAACAACAATGCGCATGGGACATCATTATCCCGCTGCAGCCTACTCTTCTTCCATCGATTTCACATTCAGTTCATTTATTCCCAACGGAACGTTGTCTTGTCGAACAAGGAGAATAAAACCCGCTAAGGGATTTTCATACTTTGGTATCTCTTTATAGTTTTCTTTTCAGAAAACCAGCGTTATAAAATATAAAGCGGGATTTGATACAAAGTTTTTCGCATAAAAGATGATCGCGTAAAGTCGACGAAAAAAAGATGTTAATTTTTTACGATAAATCTCTCTCTGTATGAGAGAGAGAAAACTTGTATCTCTCTTGTAGAACAGATGTTGAATTCTTATTGAAATATAAGTCAAATTAAAAAAAATAATCAAACAAAAATGTTTTTCCAACAACATATGTTTGTCTGCAATACGCTTTCGCTCCGAGGTGTGATAGAAGGTGTCAACGAAATCGGTCAACCGTAATTTTCGCAGTGACAACTTTAATGCGACACGAAATAGCTATGACCGGGAAAAAAATTTCTTTGCGCGAAATCATCCGCATCTCAGATCCTTTGCGATGGATCGAATAACACGTTGGTTTTTTATCTCTCGCTCTGTTGCACGAGAACGAAATTAGTTTTCGAAGAGAAAGAATTTGATGTCATCTCGATCCGCAGCGAGTCTCGGTCCTTGAAAAAGTCAACGCGACAGACATCGATGGCTAGGCAGGTGCTTAAAACCGAAAAAAGGAAGCAACTGAATTTCTTCTGGAACGCTCTGGTCATTTCGAATGCGAGGCGTTCCGAAACTGACAGTGTGAAATAGTCAAAAGAAGAGAGCAGTTTCGGAAAAAACACAGCTGTGCGCGGAAACGTGATGGGCTATCGAGCATTGCGTATTCTCTCGCTGTGCCCCGCGCGTGTCCAGGGCGGATTGTAAAAATGCAATGAGACGGCGGTGCTGGAAGCGGCTCTCCGTGTCGCAGCTTTAATTCGATTTCCGTGTTCGAACACTCGGCCGGAAACCCGTAAGCTCGCGGTAAATGAGCCAACTGGGGCGCAATAAAATTTTCAATGACGCTCGACGTGGCTAGACGTACTAAGTCCGGCTTTGAAGAAAAACGATCGGTATAAAAGATACAGTAATTAATAACGTGTTGCGGATCTCGTCTCGGTATCGCGAAACGAGGAGAAGTAGCACCGTTTTCATCGACGCGATTGCGAGCTCGATATTCCACGGTAAATCTTCGTCGGGATTTCTGAGGAGAACTGCTCGAAAGATTGGAAGCGAGAAATAGGATTAAGGAAAGAGCTCACTAATTGACTCGTTACCCGTGAAATCCTGGAGATTTTCCAGAAAAACGACAAAATGGTGATCGTTCGAAGTTTATTTCGTCGAGTTTCACGATGATATAAGGACAAAGTGTCAGAGATTTGCTTTAATCTATACTTAACTGTACCATAATGTTCGCGTTATGACGACGGTCTTATAAGTAATACGACCACTGATATTACACTGATATCCATGTTTTGTTGAATTTAATCGAATATTTAAAATATTTATTTAGTATATTTCAAACTGTATATATATAAATATAAATATAAATATATATA